>NW_027422772.1:35000-174531 GCF_048934315.1 Petromyzon marinus
TGTGTCTCTCTGTGTCTGTCCTGTGCGTGTACATCGTGTGTCTCTCTGTGTCTGTGTCCTATGTGTGTACAGCGTGTGTCTCTCTGTGTGTCCTGTGTGTGTAGAGCGTGTCTCTCTGTGTGTCCTGTGTGTGTACAGCGTGTGTCTCTCTGTGTCTGTGTCCTGTGTGTGTACAGCGTGTGTCTGTCTGTGTCCTGTGTGTGTACAGCGTGTCTCTCTGTCTGTGTCCTGTGTGTGTACAGAACGTGTCTCTCTGTGTCTGTGTCCTGTGTGTGTACAGCGTGTGTCTCTCTGTGTCTGTCCTGTGCGTGTACAGCGTGTGTCTCTCTGTGTCTGTCCTGTGTACAGCGTGTGTCTCTCTGTGTCTGTGTCCTGTGTGTGTACAGCGTGTGTCTCTCTGTCTCTGTGTCCTGTGTGTACAGCGTGTGTCTCTGTGTCTGTGTCCTGTGTGTGTACAGCATGTGTCTCTCTGTGTCTGTGTCCTGTGCGTGTACCGCGTGTGTCTCTCTGTGTCCGGTGTGTGTACAGCGTGTGTCTCTGTGTCTGTGTCCTGTGTGTGTACAGCGTGTGTCTCTCTGTGTCATGTGTGTGTACAGCGTGTGTCTCTCTGTGTCTGTGTCCTGTGTGTGTACAGCACGTGTCTCTCTGTGTCTGTGTCCTGTGTGTGTACAGCGTGTGTCTCTCTGTGTCTGTCCTGTGCGTGTACATCGTGTGTCTCTCTGTGTCTGTGTCCTATGTGTGTACAGCGTGTGTCTCTCTGTGTGTCCTGTGTGTGTAGAGCGTGTCTCTCTGTGTGTCCTGTGTGTGTACAGCGTGTGTCTCTCTGTGTCCTGTGTGTGTACAGCGTGTGTCTCTCTGTGTCTGTGTCCTGTGTGTGTACAGCGTGTGTCTGTCTGTGTCCTGTGTGTGTACAGCGTGTCTCTGTCTGTGTCCTGTGTGTGTACAGAACGTGTCTCTCTGTGTCTGTGTCCTGTGTGTGTACAGCGTGTGTCTCTCTGTGTCTGTCCTGTGCGTGTACAGCGTGTGTCTCTCTGTGTCTGTCCTGTGTACAGCGTGTGTCTCTCTGTGTCTGTGTCCTGTGTGTGTACAGCGTGTGTCTCTCTGTCTCTGTGTCCTGTGTGTACAGCGTGTGTCTCTGTGTCTGTGTCCTGTGTGTGTACAGCATGTGTCTCTCTGTGTCTGTGTCCTGTGTGTGTACAGCGTGTGTCTCTCTGTGTCTGTGTGTGTACAGCGTGTGTCTCTCTGTGTCTGTGTCCTGTGTGTGTACAGCGTGTGTCTCTGTGTCTGTGTCCTGTGTGTTTACAGCGTGTGTCTCTCTGTGTGCTGTGTGTGTACAGCGTGTGTCTCTCAGTGTCTGTGTCCTGTGTGTGTGCAGCGTGTGTCTCTCTGTGTCCTGTGTGTGTACAGCATGTCTCTCTGTGTCTGTGTCCTGTGCGTGTACAGCGTGTCTCTCTGTCTGTGTCCTGTGCGTGTACAGCGTGTGTCTCTGTGTCTGTGTCCTGTGTGTGCAGCGTGTGTCTCTCTGTGTCCTGTGCTTGTACAGCGTGTCTCTCTGTCTGTGTCCTGTGCGTGTACAGCGTGTCTCTCTGTCTGTGTCCTGTGCGTGTACAGCGTGTGTCTCTGTGTCTGTGTCCTGTGTGTGTACAGCGTGTGTCTCTCTGTGTCTGTGTCTTGTGTGGGTACAGCGTGTGTCTCTGTGTGTGTGTGTGTACAGCGTGTCTCTCTGTGTCTGTGTCCTGTGTGTGTACAGCGTGTGTCTCTCTGTATCATGTGTGTGTACAGCGTGTGTCTCTCTGTGTCTGTGTCCTGTGTGTGTACAGCGTGTGTCTCTCTGTGTCCTGTGTGTGTACAGCATGTGTCTCTCTGTCTGTGTCCTGTGTGTGTCCATCGTGTCTCTCTGTGTCTGTGTCCTGTGCGTGTACCGCGTGTGTCTCTCTGTGTCCGGTGTGTGTACAGCGTGTGTCTCTGTCTGTGTCCTGTGTGTGTACAGCGTGTGTCTCTCTGTGTCATGTGTGTGTACAGCGTGTGTCTCTCTGTCTGTGTCCTGTGTGTGTACAGCACGTGTCTCTCTGTGTCTGTGTCCTGTGTGTGTACAGCGTGTGTCTCTCTGTGTCTGTCCTGTGCGTGTACATCGTGTGTCTCTCTGTGTCTGTGTCCTATGTGTGTACAGCGTGTCTCTCTGTGTGTCCTGTGTGTGTAGAGCGTGTCTCTGTGTGTCCTGTGTGTGTACAGCGTGTGTCTCTCTGTGTGTCCTGTGTGTGTACAGCGTGTGTCTCTCTGTGTCTGTGTCCTGTGTGTGTACAGCGTGTGTCTCTCTGTGTCTGTGTCCTGTGTGTGTACAGCGTGTGTCTCTCTGTGTCTGTGTCCTGTGTGTGTACAGCGTGTCTCTCTGTCTGTGTCCTGTGTGTGTACAGCACGTGTCTCTCTGTGTCTGTGTCCTGTGTGTGTACAGCGTGTGTCTCTCTGTGTCTGTCCTGTGCGTGTACAGCGTGTGTTTCTTTGTGTCTGTCCTGTGTGTGTACAGCGTGTGTCTCTCTGTGTCTGTGTCCTGTGTGTGTACAGCGTGTCTCTCTGTGTCTGTGTCCTGTGTGTGTACAGCGTGTGTCTCTATGTGTCTGTGTCCTGTGTGTGTACAGCGTGTGTCTCTCTGTGTCTGTGTCCTGTGTGTGTACAGCGTGTGTCTCTGTGTCTGTGTCTTGTGTGTTTACAGCGTGTGTCTCTCTGTGTGCTGTGTGTGTACAGCGTGTGTCTCTCTGTGTCTGTGTCCTGTGTGTGTGCAGCGTGTGTCTCTCTGTGTCCTGTGTGTGTACAGCATGTCTCTCTGTGTCTGTGTCCTGTGCGTGTACAGCGTGTGTCTCTCTGTGTCTGTGTCCTGTGCGTGTACAGCGTGTGTCTCTCTGTGTCTGTGTCCTGTGCGTGTACAGCGTGTGTCTCTGTCTGTGTCCTGTGTGTGTACAGCGTGTGTCTCTCTGTGTCTGTCCTGTGCGTGTACATCGTGTGTCTCTCTGTGTCTGTGTCCTATGTGTGTACAGCGTGTCTCTCTGTGTGTCCTGTGTGTGTAGAGCGTGTCTCTCTGTGTGTCCTGTGTGTGTACAGCGTGTGTCTCTCTGTGTGTCCTGTGTGTGTACAGCGTGTGTCTCTCTGTGTCTGTGTCCTGTGTGTGTACAGCGTGTGTCTCTCTGTGTCTGTGTCCTGTGTGTGTACAGCGTGTCTCTCTGTCTGTGTCCTGTGTGTGTACAGCACGTGTCTCTCTGTGTCTGTGTCCTGTGTGTGTACAGCGTGTGTTTCTTTGTGTCTGTCCTGTGTGTGTACAGCGTGTGTCTCTCTGTGTCTGTGTCCTGTGTGTGTACAGCGTGTCTCTCTGTGTCTGTGTCCTGTGTGTGTACAGCGTGTGTCTCTCTGTGTCTGTGTCCTGTGCGTGTACAGCGTGTGTCTCTCTGTGTCCTGTGTGTGTACAGCGTGTGTCTCTGTGTCTGTGTCCTGTGTGTGTACAGCGTGTGTCTCTCTGTGTCTGTGTCTTGTGTGTGTACAGCGTGTGTCTCTCTGTGTCTGTGTCCTGTGTGTGTACAGCGTGTGTCTCTCTGTGTCTGTGTCCTGTGTGTGTACAGCGTGTCTCTGTGTCTGTGTCCTGTGTGTGTACAGCACGTGTCTCTCTGTGTATGTGTCCTGTGTGTGTACAGCGTGTGTCTCTCTGTGTGTCCTGTGTGTGTACAGCGTGTGTCTCTCTATGTCTGTGTCCTGTGTGTGTACAGCGTGTGTCTCTCTGTGTCTGTGTCCTGTGTGTGTACAGCATGTCTCTCTGTCTGTGTCCTGTGTGTGTACAGCGTGTGTGTGTCTGTGTCCTGTGTGTGTACAGCGTGTGTCTCTCTGTGTCTGTGTCTTGTGTGTGTACAGCGTGTGTCTCTCTGTGTGTGTATGTGTGTGTACAGCGTGTGTCTCTCTGTGTCTGTGTCCTGTGCGTGTACCGCGTGTGTCTCTCTGTGTCCGGTGTGTGTACAGCGTGTCTCTGTGTCTGTGTCCTGTGTGTGTACAGCGTGTGTCTCTCTGTGTCATGTGTGTGTACAGCGTGTGTCTCTCTGTGTCTGTGTCCTGTGTGTGTACAGCACGTGTCTCTCTGTGTCTGTGTCCTGTGTGTGTACAGCGTGTGTCTCTGTGTCTGTCCTGTGCGTGTACAGCGTGTGTCTCTCTGTGTCTGTGTCCTATGTGTGTACAGCGTGTGTCTCTCTGTGTGTCCTGTGTGTGTAGAGCGTGTCTCTCTGTGTGTCCTGTGTGTGTACAGCGTGTGCCTCTCTGTGTGTCCTGTGTGTGTACAGCGTGTGTCTCTCTGTGTCTGTGTCCTGTGTGTGTACAGCGTGTGTCTCTCTGTGTCTGTGTCCTGTGTGTGTACAGCGTGTCTCTCTGTCTGTGTCCTGTGGGTGTACAGCACGTGTCTCTCTGTGTCTGTGTCCTGTGCGTGTACAGCGTGTGTCCCTCTGTGTCTGTCCTGTGTGTGTACAGCGTGTGTCTCTCTGTGTCCTGTGTGTGTACAGCGTGTGTCTGTGTCCTGTGTGTGTACAGCGTGTGTCTCGCTGTGTCCTGTGTGTATACAGCGTGTCTCTCTGTGTCCTGTGTGTGTACAGCGTGTGTCTCTCTGTGTCTGTGTCCTGTGCGTGTACAGCGTTTGTCTCTCTGTGTCTGTGTCCTGTGCGTGTACAGCGTGTGTCTCTGTGTCTGTGTCCTGTGTGTGTACAGCATGTGTCTCTGTGTCCTGTGTGTGTACAGCGTGTCTCTCTGTGTCTGTGTCCTGTGTGTGTACAGCGTGTGTCTCTCTGTGTCTGTCCTGTGCGTGTACAGCGTGTGTCTCTCTGTGTCTGTGTCCTATGTGTGTACAGCGTGTGTCTCTCTGTGTGTCCTGTGTGTGTAGAGCGTGTCTCTGTGTGTCCTGTGTGTGAACAGCGTGTGTCTCTCTGTGTGTCCTGTGTGTGTACAGCATGTGTCTCTCTGTGTCTGTGTCCTGTGTGTGTACAGCGTGTGTCTCTCTGTGTCTGTGTCCTGTGTGTGTACAGCGTGTCTCTCTGTCTGTGTGTGTACAGCGTGTGTCTCTCTGTGTCTGTCCTGTGCGTGTACAGCGTGTGTCTCTCTGTGTCTGTGTCTTGTGTGTGTACAGCGTGTGTCTCTCTGTCTGTGTCCTGTGTGTGTACAGCGTGTCTCTCTGTGTCTGTGTCCTGTGTGTGTACAGCGTGTCTCTCTGTGTCTGTGTCCTGTGTGTGTACAGCGTGTGTCTCTCTGTGTCTGTGTCCTGTGTGTGTGCAGCGTGTGTCTCTCTGTGTCCTGTGTGTGTACAGCATGTCTCTCTGTGTCTGTGTCCTGTGCGTGTACAGCGTGTCTCTCTGTCTGTGTCCTGTGCGTGTACAGCGTGTGTCTCTGTGTCTGTGTCCTGTGTGTGTACAGCACGTGTCTCTCTGTGTCTGTGTCCTGTGTGTGTACAGCGTGTGTCTCTCTGTGTCTGTCCTGTGCGTGTACATCGTGTGTCTCTCTGTGTCTGTGTCCTATGTGTGTACAGCGTGTCTCTCTGTGTGTCCTGTGTGTGTAGAGCGTGTCTCTGTGTGTCCTGTGTGTGTACAGCGTGTGTCTCTCTGTGTGTCCTGTGTGTGTACAGCGTGTGTCTCTCTGTGTCTGTGTCCTGTGTGTGTACAGCGTGTGTCTCTCTGTGTCTGTGTCCTGTGTGTGTACAGCGTGTCTCTCTGTCTGTGTCCTGTGTGTGTACAGCACGTGTCTCTCTGTGTCTGTGTCCTGTGTGTGTACAGCGTGTGTCTCTCTGTGTCTGTCCTGTGCGTGTACAGCGTGTGTTTCTTTGTGTCTGTCCTGTGTGTGTACAGCGTGTGTCTCTCTGTGTCTGTGTCCTGTGTGTGTACAGCGTGTCTCTCTGTGTCTGTGTCCTGTGTGTGTACAGCGTGTGTCTCTATGTGTCTGTGTCCTGTGTGTGTACAGCGTGTGTCTCTCTGTGTCTGTGTCCTGTGTGTGTACAGCGTGTGTCTCTGTGTCTGTGTCCTGTGTGTTTACAGCGTGTGTCTCTCTGTGTGCTGTGTGTGTACAGCGTGTGTCTCTCTGTGTCTGTGTCCTGTGTGTGTGCAGCGTGTGTCTCTCTGTGTCCTGTGTGTGTACAGCATGTCTCTCTGTGTCTGTGTCCTGTGCGTGTACAGCGTGTGTCTCTCTGTGTCTGTGTCCTGTGCGTGTACAGCGTGTGTCTCTCTGTGTCTGTGTCCTGTGCGTGTACAGCGTGTGTCTCTGTCTGTGTCCTGTGTGTGTACAGCGTGTGTCTCTCTGTGTCTGTCCTGTGCGTGTACATCGTGTGTCTCTCTGTGTCTGTGTCCTATGTGTGTACAGCGTGTCTCTCTGTGTGTCCTGTGTGTGTAGAGCGTGTCTCTCTGTGTGTCCTGTGTGTGTACAGCGTGTGTCTCTCTGTGTGTCCTGTGTGTGTACAGCGTGTGTCTCTCTGTGTCTGTGTCCTGTGTGTGTACAGCGTGTGTCTCTCTGTGTCTGTGCCCTGTGTGTGTACAGCGTGTCTCTCTGTCTGTGTCCTGTGTGTGTACAGCACGTGTCTCTCTGTGTCTGTGTCCTGTGTGTGTACAGCGTGTGTCTCTCTGTGTCTGTCCTGTGCGTGTACAGCGTGTGTTTCTTTGTGTCTGTCCTGTGTGTGTACAGCGTGTGTCTCTCTGTGTCTGTGTCCTGTGTGTGTACAGCGTGTCTCTCTGTGTCTGTGTCCTGTGTGTGTACAGCGTGTGTCTCTCTGTGTCTGTGTCCTGTGCGTGTACAGCGTGTGTCTCTCTGTGTCCTGTGTGTGTACAGCGTGTGTCTCTGTGTCTGTGTCCTGTGTGTGTACAGCGTGTGTCTCTCTGTGTCTGTGTCTTGTGTGTGTACAGCGTGTGTCTCTCTGTGTCTGTGTCCTGTGCGTGTACAGCGTTTGTCTCTCTGTCTGTGTCCTGTGCGTGTACAGCGTGGGTCTCTCTGTGTCTGTGTCCTGTGTGTGTACAGCGTGTGTCTCTGTGTCCTGTGTGTATAGCGTGTGTCTCTCTGTGTCTGTGTCCTGTGTGTGTACAGCATGTGTCTCTCTGTGTACGTGTGTGTACAGCGTGTGTCTCTGTGTCTGTGTCCTGTGTGTGTACAGCGTGTGTGTCTCTGTGTCTGTGTCCTGTGTGTGTACAGCGTGTGTCTCTCTGTGTCCTGTGTGTGTACAGCATGTGTCTCTCTGTCTGTGTCCTGTGCGTGTACAGCGTGCGTCTCTCTGTGTCTGTGTCTTGTGTGGGTACAGCGTGTGTCTCTCTGTGTGTGTACAGCGTGTCTCTCTGTGTCTGTGTCCTGTGTGTGTACAGCGTGTGTCTCTCTGTGTCATGTGTGTGAACAGCGTGTGTCTCTCTGTGTCTGTGTCCTGTGTGTGTACAGCGTGTGTCTCTCTGTGTCCTGTGTGTGTACAGTGTGTCTCTCTGTCTGTGTCCTGTGTGTGTCCAGCGTGTCTCTCTGTGTCTGTGTCCTGTGCGTGTACCGCGTGTGTCTCTCTGTGTCCGGTGTGTGTACAGCGTGTGTCTCTGTGTCTGTGTCCTGTGTGTGTACAGCGTGTGTCTCTCTGTGTCATGTGTGTGTACAGCGTGTGTCTCTCTGTGTCTGTGTCCTGTGTGTGTACAGCACGTGTCTCTCTGTGTCTGTGTCCTGTGTGTGTACAGCGTGTGTCTCTCTGTGTCTGTCCTGTGCGTGTACATCGTGTGTCTCTCTGTGTCTGTGTCCTATGTGTGTACAGCGTGTGTCTCTCTGTGTGTCCTGTGTGTGTAGAGCGTGTCTCTCTGTGTGTCCTGTGTGTGTACAGCGTGTGTCTCTCTGTGTCTGTGTCCTGTGTGTGTACAGCGTGTGTCTGTCTGTGTCCTGTGTGTGTACAGCGTGTCTCTCTGTCTGTGTCCTGTGTGTGTACAGAACGTGTCTCTCTGTGTCTGTGTCCTGTGTGTGTACAGCGTGTGTCTCTCTGTGTCTGTCCTGTGCGTGTACAGCGTGTGTCTCTCTGTGTCTGTCCTGTGTACAGCGTGTGTCTCTCTGTGTCTGTGTCCTGTGTGTGTACAGCGTGTGTCTCTCTGTCTCTGTGTCCTGTGTGTACAGCGTGTGTCTCTGTGTCTGTGTCCTGTGTGTGTACAGCATGTGTCTCTCTGTGTCTGTGTCCTGTGCGTGTACCGCGTGTGTCTCTCTGTGTCCGGTGTGTGTACAGCGTGTGTCTCTGTGTCTGTGTCCTGTGTGTGTACAGCGTGTGTCTCTCTGTGTCATGTGTGTGTACAGCGTGTGTCTCTCTGTGTCTGTGTCCTGTGTGTGTACAGCACGTGTCTCTCTGTGTCTGTGTCCTGTGTGTGTACAGCGTGTGTCTCTCTGTGTCTGTCCTGTGCGTGTACATCGTGTGTCTCTCTGTGTCTGTGTCCTATGTGTGTACAGCGTGTGTCTCTCTGTGTGTCCTGTGTGTGTAGAGCGTGTCTCTCTGTGTGTCCTGTGTGTGTACAGCGTGTGTCTCTCTGTGTCCTGTGTGTGTACAGCGTGTGTCTCTCTGTGTCTGTGTCCTGTGTGTGTACAGCGTGTGTCTGTCTGTGTCCTGTGTGTGTACAGCGTGTCTCTGTCTGTGTCCTGTGTGTGTACAGAACGTGTCTCTCTGTGTCTGTGTCCTGTGTGTGTACAGCGTGTGTCTCTCTGTGTCTGTCCTGTGCGTGTACAGCGTGTGTCTCTCTGTGTCTGTCCTGTGTACAGCGTGTGTCTCTCTGTGTCTGTGTCCTGTGTGTGTACAGCGTGTGTCTCTCTGTCTCTGTGTCCTGTGTGTACAGCGTGTGTCTCTGTGTCTGTGTCCTGTGTGTGTACAGCATGTGTCTCTCTGTGTCTGTGTCCTGTGTGTGTACAGCGTGTGTCTCTCTGTGTCTGTGTGTGTACAGCGTGTGTCTCTCTGTGTCTGTGTCCTGTGTGTGTACAGCGTGTGTCTCTGTGTCTGTGTCCTGTGTGTTTACAGCGTGTGTCTCTCTGTGTGCTGTGTGTGTACAGCGTGTGTCTCTCAGTGTCTGTGTCCTGTGTGTGTGCAGCGTGTGTCTCTCTGTGTCCTGTGTGTGTACAGCATGTCTCTCTGTGTCTGTGTCCTGTGCGTGTACAGCGTGTCTCTCTGTCTGTGTCCTGTGCGTGTACAGCGTGTGTCTCTGTGTCTGTGTCCTGTGTGTGCAGCGTGTGTCTCTCTGTGTCCTGTGCTTGTACAGCGTGTCTCTCTGTCTGTGTCCTGTGCGTGTACAGCGTGTCTCTCTGTCTGTGTCCTGTGCGTGTACAGCGTGTGTCTCTGTGTCTGTGTCCTGTGTGTGTACAGCGTGTGTCTCTCTGTGTCTGTGTCTTGTGTGGGTACAGCGTGTGTCTCTGTGTGTGTGTGTGTACAGCGTGTCTCTCTGTGTCTGTGTCCTGTGTGTGTACAGCGTGTGTCTCTCTGTATCATGTGTGTGTACAGCGTGTGTCTCTCTGTGTCTGTGTCCTGTGTGTGTACAGCGTGTGTCTCTCTGTGTCCTGTGTGTGTACAGCATGTGTCTCTCTGTCTGTGTCCTGTGTGTGTCCATCGTGTCTCTCTGTGTCTGTGTCCTGTGCGTGTACCGCGTGTGTCTCTCTGTGTCCGGTGTGTGTACAGCGTGTGTCTCTGTCTGTGTCCTGTGTGTGTACAGCGTGTGTCTCTCTGTGTCATGTGTGTGTACAGCGTGTGTCTCTCTGTCTGTGTCCTGTGTGTGTACAGCACGTGTCTCTCTGTGTCTGTGTCCTGTGTGTGTACAGCGTGTGTCTCTCTGTGTCTGTCCTGTGCGTGTACATCGTGTGTCTCTCTGTGTCTGTGTCCTATGTGTGTACAGCGTGTCTCTCTGTGTGTCCTGTGTGTGTAGAGCGTGTCTCTGTGTGTCCTGTGTGTGTACAGCGTGTGTCTCTCTGTGTGTCCTGTGTGTGTACAGCGTGTGTCTCTCTGTGTCTGTGTCCTGTGTGTGTACAGCGTGTGTCTCTCTGTGTCTGTGTCCTGTGTGTGTACAGCGTGTGTCTCTCTGTGTCTGTGTCCTGTGTGTGTACAGCGTGTCTCTCTGTCTGTGTCCTGTGTGTGTACAGCACGTGTCTCTCTGTGTCTGTGTCCTGTGTGTGTACAGCGTGTGTCTCTCTGTGTCTGTCCTGTGCGTGTACAGCGTGTGTTTCTTTGTGTCTGTCCTGTGTGTGTACAGCGTGTGTCTCTCTGTGTCTGTGTCCTGTGTGTGTACAGCGTGTCTCTCTGTGTCTGTGTCCTGTGTGTGTACAGCGTGTGTCTCTATGTGTCTGTGTCCTGTGTGTGTACAGCGTGTGTCTCTCTGTGTCTGTGTCCTGTGTGTGTACAGCGTGTGTCTCTGTGTCTGTGTCTTGTGTGTTTACAGCGTGTGTCTCTCTGTGTGCTGTGTGTGTACAGCGTGTGTCTCTCTGTGTCTGTGTCCTGTGTGTGTGCAGCGTGTGTCTCTCTGTGTCCTGTGTGTGTACAGCATGTCTCTCTGTGTCTGTGTCCTGTGCGTGTACAGCGTGTGTCTCTCTGTGTCTGTGTCCTGTGCGTGTACAGCGTGTGTCTCTCTGTGTCTGTGTCCTGTGCGTGTACAGCGTGTGTCTCTGTCTGTGTCCTGTGTGTGTACAGCGTGTGTCTCTCTGTGTCTGTCCTGTGCGTGTACATCGTGTGTCTCTCTGTGTCTGTGTCCTATGTGTGTACAGCGTGTCTCTCTGTGTGTCCTGTGTGTGTAGAGCGTGTCTCTCTGTGTGTCCTGTGTGTGTACAGCGTGTGTCTCTCTGTGTGTCCTGTGTGTGTACAGCGTGTGTCTCTCTGTGTCTGTGTCCTGTGTGTGTACAGCGTGTGTCTCTCTGTGTCTGTGTCCTGTGTGTGTACAGCGTGTCTCTCTGTCTGTGTCCTGTGTGTGTACAGCACGTGTCTCTCTGTGTCTGTGTCCTGTGTGTGTACAGCGTGTGTTTCTTTGTGTCTGTCCTGTGTGTGTACAGCGTGTGTCTCTCTGTGTCTGTGTCCTGTGTGTGTACAGCGTGTCTCTCTGTGTCTGTGTCCTGTGTGTGTACAGCGTGTGTCTCTCTGTGTCTGTGTCCTGTGCGTGTACAGCGTGTGTCTCTCTGTGTCCTGTGTGTGTACAGCGTGTGTCTCTGTGTCTGTGTCCTGTGTGTGTACAGCGTGTGTCTCTCTGTGTCTGTGTCTTGTGTGTGTACAGCGTGTGTCTCTCTGTGTCTGTGTCCTGTGTGTGTACAGCGTGTGTCTCTCTGTGTCTGTGTCCTGTGTGTGTACAGCGTGTCTCTGTGTCTGTGTCCTGTGTGTGTACAGCACGTGTCTCTCTGTGTATGTGTCCTGTGTGTGTACAGCGTGTGTCTCTCTGTGTGTCCTGTGTGTGTACAGCGTGTGTCTCTCTATGTCTGTGTCCTGTGTGTGTACAGCGTGTGTCTCTCTGTGTCTGTGTCCTGTGTGTGTACAGCATGTCTCTCTGTCTGTGTCCTGTGTGTGTACAGCGTGTGTGTGTCTGTGTCCTGTGTGTGTACAGCGTGTGTCTCTCTGTGTCTGTGTCTTGTGTGTGTACAGCGTGTGTCTCTCTGTGTGTGTATGTGTGTGTACAGCGTGTGTCTCTCTGTGTCTGTGTCCTGTGCGTGTACCGCGTGTGTCTCTCTGTGTCCGGTGTGTGTACAGCGTGTCTCTGTGTCTGTGTCCTGTGTGTGTACAGCGTGTGTCTCTCTGTGTCATGTGTGTGTACAGCGTGTGTCTCTCTGTGTCTGTGTCCTGTGTGTGTACAGCACGTGTCTCTCTGTGTCTGTGTCCTGTGTGTGTACAGCGTGTGTCTCTGTGTCTGTCCTGTGCGTGTACAGCGTGTGTCTCTCTGTGTCTGTGTCCTATGTGTGTACAGCGTGTGTCTCTCTGTGTGTCCTGTGTGTGTAGAGCGTGTCTCTCTGTGTGTCCTGTGTGTGTACAGCGTGTGCCTCTCTGTGTGTCCTGTGTGTGTACAGCGTGTGTCTCTCTGTGTCTGTGTCCTGTGTGTGTACAGCGTGTGTCTCTCTGTGTCTGTGTCCTGTGTGTGTACAGCGTGTCTCTCTGTCTGTGTCCTGTGGGTGTACAGCACGTGTCTCTCTGTGTCTGTGTCCTGTGCGTGTACAGCGTGTGTCCCTCTGTGTCTGTCCTGTGTGTGTACAGCGTGTGTCTCTCTGTGTCCTGTGTGTGTACAGCGTGTGTCTGTGTCCTGTGTGTGTACAGCGTGTGTCTCGCTGTGTCCTGTGTGTATACAGCGTGTCTCTCTGTGTCCTGTGTGTGTACAGCGTGTGTCTCTCTGTGTCTGTGTCCTGTGCGTGTACAGCGTTTGTCTCTCTGTGTCTGTGTCCTGTGCGTGTACAGCGTGTGTCTCTGTGTCTGTGTCCTGTGTGTGTACAGCATGTGTCTCTGTGTCCTGTGTGTGTACAGCGTGTCTCTCTGTGTCTGTGTCCTGTGTGTGTACAGCGTGTGTCTCTCTGTGTCTGTCCTGTGCGTGTACAGCGTGTGTCTCTCTGTGTCTGTGTCCTATGTGTGTACAGCGTGTGTCTCTCTGTGTGTCCTGTGTGTGTAGAGCGTGTCTCTGTGTGTCCTGTGTGTGAACAGCGTGTGTCTCTCTGTGTGTCCTGTGTGTGTACAGCATGTGTCTCTCTGTGTCTGTGTCCTGTGTGTGTACAGCGTGTGTCTCTCTGTGTCTGTGTCCTGTGTGTGTACAGCGTGTCTCTCTGTCTGTGTGTGTACAGCGTGTGTCTCTCTGTGTCTGTCCTGTGCGTGTACAGCGTGTGTCTCTCTGTGTCTGTGTCTTGTGTGTGTACAGCGTGTGTCTCTCTGTCTGTGTCCTGTGTGTGTACAGCGTGTCTCTCTGTGTCTGTGTCCTGTGTGTGTACAGCGTGTCTCTCTGTGTCTGTGTCCTGTGTGTGTACAGCGTGTGTCTCTATGTGTCTGTGTCCTGTGTGTGTACAGCGTGTGTCTCTCTGTGTCTGTGTCCTGTGTGTGTACAGCGTGTGTCTCTGTGTCCTGTGTGTTTACAGCGTGTGTCTCTGTGTGCTGTGTGTGTACAGCGTGTGTCTCTCTGTGTCTGTGTCCTGTGTGTGTGCAGCGTGTGTCTCTCTGTGTCCTGTGTGTGTACAGCATGTCTCTCCGTGTCTGTGTCCTGTGCGTGTACAGCGTGTCTCTCTGTCTGTGTCCTGTGCGTGTACAGCGTGTGTCTCTGTGTCTGTGTCCTGTGCGTGTACAGCGTGTGTCTCTCTGTGTCTGTGTCCTGTGCGTGTACAGCGTGTGTCTCTGTCTGTGTCCTGTGTGTGTACAGCATGTGTCTCTCTGTGTCTGTCCTGTGCGTGTACATCGTGTGTCTCTCTGTGTCTGTGTCCTATGTGTGTACAGCGTGTCTCTCTGTGTGTCCTGTGTGTGTAGAGCGTGTCTCTCTGTGTGTCCTGTGTGTGTACAGCGTGTGTCTCTCTGTGTGTCCTGTGTGTGTACAGCGTGTGTCTCTCTGTGTCTGTGTCCTGTGTGTGTACAGCGTGTGTCTCTCTGTGTCTGTGTCCTGTGTGTGTACAGCGTGTCTCTCTGTCTGTGTCCTGTATGTGTACAGCACGTGTCTCTCTGTGTCTGTGTCCTGTGTGTGTACAGCGTGTGTCTCGCTGTGTCCTGTGTGTGTACAGCGTGTCTCTCTGTGTCCTGTGTGTGTACAGCGTGTGTCTCTCTGTGTCTGTGTCCTGTGCGTGTACAGCGTTTGTCTCTCTGTGTCTGTGTCCTGTGCGTGTACAGCGTGTGTCTCTGTGTCTGTGTCCTGTGTGTGTACAGCATGTGTCTCTGTGTCCTGTGTGTGTACAGCGTGTCTCTCTGTGTCTGTGTCCTGTGTGTGTACAGCGTGTGTCTCTCTGTGTCTGTCCTGTGCGTGTACAGCGTGTGTCTCTCTGTGTCTGTGTCCTATGTGTGTACAGCGTGTGTCTCTCTGTGTGTCCTGTGTGTGTAGAGCGTGTCTCTGTGTGTCCTGTGTGTGAACAGCGTGTGTCTCTCTGTGTGTCCTGTGTGTGTACAGCATGTGTCTCTCTGTGTCTGTGTCCTGTGTGTGTACAGCGTGTGTCTCTCTGTGTCTGTGTCCTGTGTGTGTACAGCGTGTCTCTCTGTCTGTGTCCTGTGTGTGTACAGCGTGTGTCTCTCTGTGTCCTGTGTGTGTACAGCGTGTGTCTCTCTGTTTCCTGTGTGTGTACAGCGTGTGTCTCTCTGTTTCTGTGTCCTGTGTGTGTACAGCGTGTGTCTGTGTCCTGTGTGTACAGCGTGTGTCTCGCTGTGTCCTGTGTGTGTACAGCGTGTCTCTCTGTGTCCTGTGTGTGTACAGCGTGTGTCTCTCTGTGTCTGTGTCCTGTGCGTGTACAGCGTGTGTCTCTCTGTGTCTGTGTCCTGTGCGTGTACAGCGTGTGTCTCTGTGTCTGTGTCCTGTGTGTGTACAGCATGCGTCTCTGTGTCCTGTGTGTGTACAGCGTGTCTCTCTGTGTCTGTGTCCTGTGTGTGTACAGCGTGTGTCTCTCTGTGTCTGTGTCCTGTGTGTGTACAGCGTGTGTCTCTCTGTCTGTGTCCTGTGTGTGTACAGCGTGTGTCTCTCTGTGTCTGTGTCCTGTGCGTGTACAGCGTGTGTCTCTCTATGTCTGTGTCCTGTGTGTGTACAGCGTGTGTCTCTCTGTGTCTGTGTCCTGTGTGTGTACAGCGTGTGTCTCTCTGTGTCTGTGTGTGTACAGCCTGTGTCTCTCTGTGTCTGTGTCCTGTGTGTGTACAGCGTGTGTCTCTTTGTGTCCTGTGTGTACAGCGTGTGTCTCTCTGTGTCTGTGTCCTGTGTGTGTACAGCGTGTGTCTCTCTGTGTCTGTGTCCTGTGCGTGTACAGCGTGTCTCTCTCTGTGTCTGTGTCCTGTGCGTGTACAGCGTGTGTCTCTATGTGTCTGTGTCCTGTGTGTGTACAGCGTGTGTCTCTAGGAGAGTGAGAGAACAGGCTAGCAGTGGAGAGGCTAGGAGAGAGAGAGAACAGGCTAGCAGTAGAGAGGCTAGGAGCGTGAGAGAACAGGCTAGCAGTGGAGAGGCTAGGAGCGTGAGAGAACAGGCTAGCAGTAGAGAGGCTAGGAGCGTGAGAGAGAACAGGCTAGCCGTGGAGAGGCTGAGAGTGAGAGAACAGGCTAGCAGTAGAGAGGCTAGGAGCGTGAGAGAGAACAGGCTAGCAGTGGAGAGGCTAGGAGAGTGAGAGAGAACAGGCTAGCAGTGGAGAGGCTAGGAGAGTGAGAGAGAACAGGCTAGCAGTGGAGAGGCTAGGAGAGAGAGAACAGGCTAGCAGTGGAGAGGCTAGGAGAGAGAGAACAGGCTAGCAGTGGAGAGGCTAGGAGAGTGAGAGAACAGGCTAGCAGTGGAGAGGCTAGGAGAGTGAGAGAACAGGCTAGCAGTGGAGAGGCTAGGAGCGTGAGAGAACAGGCTAGCAGTAGAGAGGCTAGGAGCGTGAGAGAGAACAGGCTAGCAGTGGAGAGGCTAGGAGGGTGAGAGAACAGGCTAGCAGTGGAGAGGCTAGGAGAGTGAGAGAGAACAGGTTAGCAGTGGAGAGGCTAGGAGGGTGAGAGAACAGGCTAGCAGTGGAGAGGCTAGGAGCGCGAGAGAACAGGCTAGCAGTGGAGAGGCTAGGAGAGAGAACAGGCTAGCAGTGGAGAGGCTAGGAGCGTGAGAGAACAGGCTAGCAGTGGAGAGGCTAGGAGCGTGAGAGAACAGGCTAGCAGTGGAGAGGCTAGGAGCGTGAGAGAACAGGCTAGCAGTAGAGAGGCTAGGAGGGTGAGAGAGAACAGGCTAGCCGTGGAGAGGCTATGAGAGTGAGAGAACAGGCTAGCAGTAGAGAGGCTAGGAGCGTGAGAGAGAACAGGCTAGCAGTGGAGAGGCTAGGAGAGTGAGAGAACAGGCTAGCAGTGGAGAGGCTAGGAGAGTGAGAGAGAACAGGCTAGCAGTGGAGAGGCTAGGAGAGTGAGAGAGAACAGGCTAGCAGTGGAGAGGCTAGGAGAGAGAGAACAGGCTAGCAGTGGAGAGGCTAGGAGAGAGAGAACAGGCTAGCAGTGGAGAGGCTAGGAGAGTGAGAGAACAGGCTAGCAGTAGAGAGGCTAGGAGCGTGAGAGAGAACAGGCTAGCAGTGGAGAGGCTAGGAGGGTGAGAGAACAGGCAAGCAGTGGAGAGGCTAGGAGCGTGAGAGAGAACAGGCTAGCAGTGGAGAGGCTAGGAGGGTGAGAGAACAGGCTAGCAGTGGAGAGGCTAGGAGAGTGAGAGAGAACAGGCTAGCAGTGGAGAGGCTAGGAGGGTGAGAGAACAGGCTAGCAGTGGAGAGGCTAGGAGCGTGAGAGAACAGGCTAGCAGTGGAGAGGCTAGGAGCGTGAGAGAACAGGCTAGCAGTGGAGAGGCCAGGAGGGTGAGAGAACAGGCTAGCAGTGGAGAGGCTAGGAGAGGGAGAGAGAACACGCGAGCAGTGGAGAGGCTAGCAGAGTGAGAGAGAACAGGCTAGCAGTGGAGAGGCTAGGAGAGGGTGAGAGAACAGGCTAGCAGTGGAGAGGCTAGGAGAGTGAGAGAACAGGCTAGCAGCGGAGAGGCTTGGAGAGAGAGAACAGGGCAGCAGTGGAGAGGCTAGGAGCGTGAGAGAGAACAGGCTAGCAGTGGAGAGGCTAGGAGCATGAGAGCACAGGCTAGCAGTGGAGAGGCTAAGGAGAGTGAGAGAACAGGCTAGCAGTAGAGAGGCTAGGAGCGTGAGAGAGAACAGGCTAGCAGTGGAGAGGCTAGGAGAGTGAGAGAGAGAACAGGCTAGCAGTGGAGAGGCTAAGGAACGTGAGAGAACAGGCTAGCAGTGGAGAGGCTAGGAGCGTGAGAGAACAGGCTAGCAGTAGAGAGGCTAGGAGGGTGAGAGAACAGGCTAGCCGTGGAGAGGCTATGAGAGTGAGAGAACAGGCTAGCAGTAGAGAGGCTAGGAGCGTGAGAGAGAACAGGCTAGCAGTGGAGAGGCTAGGAGAGTGAGAGAGAACAGGCTAGCAGTGGAGAGGCTAGGAGAGTGAGAGAGAACAGGCTAGCAGTGGAGAGGCTAGGAGAGAGAGAGAGAGAACAGGCTACCAGTGGAGGCTAGGAGAGTGAGAGAACAGGCTAGCAGTGGAGAGGCTAGGAGAGTGAGAGAACAGGCTAGCAGTGGAGAGGCTAGGAGCGTGAGAGAACAGGCTAGCAGTAGAGAGGCTAGGAGCGTGAGAGAGAACAGGCTAGCAGTGGAGAAGCTAGGAGGGTGAGAGAACAGGCTAGCAGTGGAGAGGCTAGGAGCGTGAGAGAGAACAGGCTAGCAGTGGAGAGGCTAGGAGAGTGAGAGAGAACAGGCAGGCAGTGGAGAGGCTAGGAGAGTGAGAGAGAACAGGCTAGCAGTGGAGAGGCTAGGAGGGTGAGAGAACAGGCTAGCAGTGGAGAGGCTAGGAGAGTGAGAGAGAACAGGCTAGCAGTGGAGAGGCTAGGAGGGTGAGAGAACAGGCTAGCAGTGGAGAGGCTAGGAGCGTGAGAGAACAGGCTAGCAGTGGAGAGGCTAGGAGCGTGAGAGAACAGGCTAGCAGTAGAGAGGCTAGGAGGGTGAGAGAGAACAGGCTAGCCGTGGAGAGGCTATGAGAGTGAGAGAACAGGCTAGCAGTAGAGAGGCTAGGAGCGTGAGAGAGAACAGGCTAGGAGTGGAGAGGCTAGGAGAGTGAGAGATAACAGGCTAGCAGTGGAGAGGCTAGGAGAGTGAGAGAGAACAGGCTAGCAGTGGAGAGGCTAGGAGAGTGAGAGAACAGGCTAGCAGTGGAGAGACTAGGAGAGTGAGAGAACAGGCTAGCAGTGGAGAGACTAGGAGAGTGAGAGAACAGGCTAGCAGTGGAGAGGCTAGGAGCGTGAGAGAACAGGCTAGCAGTGGAGAGGCCAGGAGGGTGAGAGAACAGGCTAGCAGTGGAGAGGCTTGGAGAGAGAGAACAGGGCAGCAGTGGAGAGGCTAGGAGCGTGAGAGAGAACAGGCTAGCAGTGGAGAGGCTAGGAGCGTGAGAGAACAGGCTAGCAGTGGAGAGACTAAGGAGAGTGAGAGAACAGGCTAGCAGTAGAGAGGCTAGGAGCGTGCGAGAGAACAGGCTAGCAGTGGAGAGGCTAGGAGAGTGAGAGAGAGAACAGGCTAGCAGTGGAGAGGCTAAGGAGCGTGAGAGAACAGGCTAGCAGTGGAGAGGCTAGGAGCGTGAGAGAACAGGCTAGCAGTAGAGAGGCTAGGAGGGTGAGAGAGAACAGGCGAGCCGTGGAGAGGCTATGAGAGTGAGAGAACAGGCTAGCAGTAGAGAGGCTAGGAGCGTGAGAGAGAACAGGCTAGCAGTGGAGAGGCTAGGAGAGTGAGAGAGAACAGGCTAGCAGTGGAGAGGCTAGGAGAGTGAGAGAGAACAGGCTAGCAGTGGAGAGGCTAGGAGGGTGAGAGAACAGGCTAGCAGTGGAGAGGCTAGGAGAGTGAGAGAGAACAGGCTAGCAGTGGAGAGGCTAGGAGGGTGAGAGAACAGGCTAGCAGTGGAGAGGCTAGGAGCGTGAGAGAACAGGCTAGCAGTGGAGAGGCTAGGAGCGTGAGAGAACAGGCTAGCAGTGGAGAGGCCAGGAGGGTGAGAGAACAGGCTAGCAGTGGAGAGGCTAGCAGAGTGAGAGAGAACAGGCTAGCAGTGGAGAGGCTAGGAGAGGGTGAGAGAACAGGCTAGCAGTGGAGAGGCTAGGAGAGGGTGAGAGAACAGGCTAGCAGTGGAGAGGCTAGGAGAGTGAGAGAACAGGCTAGCAGCGGAGAGGCTTGGAGAGAGAGAACAGGGCAGCAGTGGAGAGGCTAGGAGCGTGAGAGAGAACAGGCTAGCAGTGGAGAGGCTAGGAGCATGAGAGCACAGGCTAGCAGTGGAGAGGCTAAGGAGAGTGAGAGAACAGGCTAGCAGTAGAGAGGCTAGGAGCGTGAGAGAGAACAGGCTAGCAGTGGAGAGGCTAGGAGAGTGAGAGAGAGAACAGGCTAGCAGTGGAGAGGCTAAGGAACGTGAGAGAACAGGCTAGCAGTGGAGAGGCTAGGAGCGTGAGAGAACAGGCTAGCAGTAGAGAGGCTAGGAGGGTGAGAGAACAGGCTAGCCGTGGAGAGGCTATGAGAGTGAGAGAACAGGCTAGCAGTAGAGAGGCTAGGAGCGTGAGAGAGAACAGGCTAGCAGTGGAGAGGCTAGGAGAGTGAGAGAGAACAGGCTAGCAGTGGAGAGGCTAGGAGAGTGAGAGAGAACAGGCTAGCAGTGGAGAGGCTAGGAGAGAGAGAGAGAACAGGCTACCAGTGGAGGCTAGGAGAGTGAGAGAACAGGCTAGCAGTGGAGAGGCTAGGAGAGTGAGAGAACAGGCTAGCAGTGGAGAGGCTAGGAGCGTGAGAGAACAGGCTAGCAGTAGAGAGGCTAGGAGCGTGAGAGAGAACAGGCTAGCAGTGGAGAAGCTAGGAGGGTGAGAGAACAGGCTAGCAGTGGAGAGGCTAGGAGCGTGAGAGAGAACAGGCTAGCAGTGGAGAGGCTAGGAGAGTGAGAGAGAACAGGCAGGCAGTGGAGAGGCTAGGAGAGTGAGAGAGAACAGGCTAGCAGTGGAGAGGCTAGGAGGGTGAGAGAACAGGCTAGCAGTGGAGAGGCTAGGAGAGTGAGAGAGAACAGGCTAGCAGTGGAGAGGCTAGGAGGGTGAGAGAACAGGCTAGCAGTGGAGAGGCTAGGAGCGTGAGAGAACAGGCTAGCAGTGGAGAGGCTAGGAGCGTGAGAGAACAGGCTAGCAGTAGAGAGGCTAGGAGGGTGAGAGAGAACAGGCTAGCCGTGGAGAGGCTATGAGAGTGAGAGAACAGGCTAGCAGTAGAGAGGCTAGGAGCGTGAGAGAGAACAGGCTAGGAGTGGAGAGGCTAGGAGAGTGAGAGAGAACAGGCTAGCAGTGGAGAGGCTAGGAGAGTGAGAGAACAGGCTAGCAGTGGAGAGACTAGGAGAGTGAGAGAACAGGCTAGCAGTGGAGAGACTAGGAGAGTGAGAGAACAGGCTAGCAGTGGAGAGGCTAGGAGCGTGAGAGAACAGGCTAGCAGTGGAGAGGCCAGGAGGGTGAGAGAACAGGCTAGCAGTGGAGAGGCTTGGAGAGAGAGAACAGGGCAGCAGTGGAGAGGCTAGGAGCGTGAGAGAGAACAGGCTAGCAGTGGAGAGGCTAGGAGCGTGAGAGAACAGGCTAGCAGTGGAGAGACTAAGGAGAGTGAGAGAACAGGCTAGCAGTAGAGAGGCTAGGAGCGTGAGAGAGAACAGGCTAGCAGTGGAGAGGCTAGGAGAGTGAGAGAGAGAACAGGCTAGCAGTGGAGAGGCTAAGGAGCGTGAGAGAACAGGCTAGCAGTGGAGAGGCTAGGAGCGTGAGAGAACAGGCTAGCAGTAGAGAGGCTAGGAGGGTGAGAGAGAACAGGCGAGCCGTGGAGAGGCTATGAGAGTGAGAGAACAGGCTAGCAGTAGAGAGGCTAGGAGCGTGAGAGAGAACAGGCTAGCAGTGGAGAGGCTAGGAGAGTGAGAGAGAACAGGCTAGCAGTGGAGAGGCTAGGAGAGTGAGAGAGAACAGGCTAGCAGTGGAGAGGCTAGGAGGGTGAGAGAACAGGCTAGCAGTGGAGAGGCTAGGAGAGTGAGAGAGAACAGGCTAGCAGTGGAGAGGCTAGGAGGGTGAGAGAACAGGCTAGCAGTGGAGAGGCTAGGAGCGTGAGAGAACAGGCTAGCAGTGGAGAGGCTAGGAGCGTGAGAGAACAGGCTAGCAGTGGAGAGGCCAGGAGGGTGAGAGAACAGGCTAGCAGTGGAGAGGCTAAGGAGAGTGAGAGAACAGGCTAGCAGTAGAGAGGCTAGGAGCGTGAGAGAGAACAGGCTAGCAGTGGAGAGGCTAAGGAACGTGAGAGAACAGGCTAGCAGTGGAGAGGCTAGGAGCGTGAGAGAACAGGCTAGCAGTAGAGAGGCTAGGAGGGTGAGAGAACAGGCTAGCCGTGGAGAGGCTATGAGAGTGAGAGAACAGGCTAGCAGTAGAGAGGCTAGGAGCGTGAGAGAGAACAGGCTAGCAGTGGAGAGGCTAGGAGAGTGAGAGAGAACAGGCTAGCAGTGGAGAGGCTAGGAGAGTGAGAGAGAACAGGCTAGCAGTGGAGAGGCTAGGAGAGAGAGAGAGAACAGGCTACCAGTGGAGGCTAGGAGAGTGAGAGAACAGGCTAGCAGTGGAGAGGCTAGGAGAGTGAGAGAACAGGCTAGCAGTGGAGAGGCTAGGAGCGTGAGAGAACAGGCTAGCAGTAGAGAGGCTAGGAGCGTGAGAGAGAACAGGCTAGCAGTGGAGAAGCTAGGAGGGTGAGAGAACAGGCTAGCAGTGGAGAGGCTAGGAGCGTGAGAGAGAACAGGCTAGCAGTGGAGAGG
The DNA here is from genome assembly GCF_048934315.1 of Petromyzon marinus. Lineage (NCBI taxonomy): Eukaryota > Metazoa > Chordata > Hyperoartia > Petromyzontiformes > Petromyzontidae > Petromyzon > Petromyzon marinus. Next base: position 56,473 of record NW_027422772.1, read on the forward strand.
CTAGGAGAGTGAGAGAGAACAGGCAGGCAGTGGAGAGGCTAGGAGAGTGAGAGAGAACAGGCTAGCAGTGGAGAGGCTAGGAGGGTGAGAGAACAGGCTAGCAGTGGAGAGGCTAGGAGAGTGAGAGAGAACAGGCTAGCAGTGGAGAGGCTAGGAGGGTGAGAGAACAGGCTAGCAGTGGAGAGGCTAGGAGCGTGAGAGAACAGGCTAGCAGTGGAGAGGCTAGGAGCGTGAGAGAACAGGCTAGCAGTAGAGAGGCTAGGAGGGTGAGAGAGAACAGGCTAGCCGTGGAGAGGCTTGGAGAGAGAGAACAGGGCAGCAGTAGAGAGGCTAGGAGCGTGAGAGAGAACAGGCTAGCAGTGGAGAGGCTAGGAGCGTGAGAGAACAGGCTAGCAGTGGAGAGACTAAGGAGAGTGAGAGAACAGGCTAGCAGTAGAGAGGCTAGGAGCGTGAGAGAGAACAGGCTAGCAGTGGAGAGGCTAGGAGAGTGAGAGAGAGAACAGGCTAGCAGTGGAGAGGCTAAGGAGCGTGAGAGAACAGGCTAGCAGTGGAGAGGCTAGGAGCGTGAGAGAACAGGCTAGCAGTAGAGAGGCTAGGAGGGTGAGAGAGAACAGGCGAGCCGTGGAGAGGCTATGAGAGTGAGAGAACAGGCTAGCAGTAGAGAGGCTAGGAGCGTGAGAGAGAACAGGCTAGCAGTGGAGAGGCTAGGAGAGTGAGAGAGAACAGGCTAGCAGTGGAGAGGCTAGGAGAGTGAGAGAGAACAGGCTAGCAGTGGAGAGGCTAGGAGAGAGAGAACAGGCTAGCAGTGGAGAGGCTAGGAGAGTGAGAGCACAGGCTAGCAGTGGAGAGGCTAGGAGCGTGAGAGAATAGGCTAGCAGTAGAGAGGCTAGGAGCGTGAGAGAACAGGCTAGCAGTGGAGAGGCTAGGAGGGTGAGAGAACAGGCTAGCAGTGGAGAGGCTAGGAGCGTGAGAGAACAGGCTAGCAGTGGAGAGGCTAGGAGAGTGAGAGAGAACAGGCAGGCAGTGGAGAGGCTAGGAAAGTGAGAGAGAACAGGCTAGCAGTGGAGAGGCTAGGAGGGTGAGAGAACAGGCTAGCAGTGGAGAGGCTAGGAGAGTGAGAGAGAACAGGCTAGCAGTGGAGAGGCTAGGAGCGTGAGGGAACAGGCTAGCAGTAGAGAGGCTAGGAGCGTGAGAGAGAACAGGCTAGCAGTGGAGAGGCTAGGAGGGTGAGAGAACAGGCTAGCAGTGGAGAGGCTATGAGCGTGAGAGAGAACAGGCTAGCAGTGGAGAGGCTAGGAGAGTGAGAGAGAACAGGCAGGCAGTGGAGAGGCTAGGAGAGTGAGAGAGAACAGGCTAGCAGTGGAGAGGCTAGGAGGGTGAGAGAACAGGCTAGCAGTGGAGAGGCTAGGAGCGTGAGAGAACAGGCTAGCAGTGGAGAGGCTAGGAGAGAGAGAACAGGCTAGCAGTGGAGAGGCTAGGAGCGTGAGAGAACAGGCTAGCAGTGGAGAGGCTAGGAGTGTGAGAGAACAGGCTAGCAGTAGAGAGGCTAGGAGGGTGAGAGAGAACAGGCTAGCCGTGGAGAGGCTATGAGTGAGAGAACAGGCTAGCAGTAGAGAGGCTAGGAGCGTGAGAGAACAGGCTAGCAGTGGAGAGGCTAGGAGAGTGAGAGATAACAGGCTAGCAGTGGAGAGGCTAGGAGAGTGAGAGAGAACAGGCTAGCAGTGGAGAGGCTAGGAGAGAGAGAACAGGCTAGCAGTGGAGAGGCTAGGAGAGTGAGAGAACAGGCTAGCAGTGGAGAGGCTAGGAGAGTGAGAGAACAGGCTAGCAGTGGAGAGGCTAGGAGAGTGAGAGAACAGGCTAGCAGTGGAGAGGCTAGGAGAGTGAGAACAGGCTAGCAGTGGAGAGGCTAGGAGAGTGAGAGAACAGGCTAGCAGTGAAGAGGCTAGGAGCGTGAGAGAACAGGCTAGCAGTAGAGAGGCTAGGAGCGTGAGAGAGAACAGGCTAGCAGTGGAGAGGCTAGGAAGGTGAGAGAGAACAGGCTAGCAGTGGAGAGGCTAGGAGGGTGAGAGAACAGGCTAGCAGTGGAGAGGCTAGGAGAGTGAGAGAACAGGCTAGCAGTGGAGAGGCTAGGAGGGTGAGAGAACAGGCTAGCAGTGGAGAGGCTAGGAGCGTGAGAGAACAGGCTAGCAGTGGAGAGGCTAGGAGAGAGAGAGAGCAGGCGAGCAGTGGAGAGGCTAGGAGAGGGAGAGAGAACAGGCTAGCAGTGGAGAGGCTAGGAGAGGGAGAGAGAACAGGCTAGCAGTGGAGAGGCTAGGAGAGGGAGAGAGAACAGGCTAGCAGTGGAGAGGCTAGGAGAGGGTGAGAGAACAGGCTAGCAGTGGAGAGGCTAGGAGAGGGTGAGAGAACAGGCTAGCAGTGGAGAGGCTAGGAGAGTGAGAGAACAGGCTAGCAGTGGAGAGGCTTGGAGAGAGAGAACAGGGCAGCAGTGGAGAGGCTAGGAGCGTGAGAGAGAACAGGCTAGCAGTGGAGAGGCTAGGAGCGTGAGAGAACAGGCTAGCAGTGGAGAGGCTAAGGAGAGTGAGAGAACAGGCTAGCAGTAGAGAGGCTAGGAGCGTGAGAGAGAACAGGCTAGCAGTGGAGAGGCTAGGAGAGTGAGAGAGAGAACAGGCTAGCAGTGGAGAGGCTAAGGAGTGTGAGAGAGAGAACAGGCTAGCAGTGGAGAGGCTAGGAGAGAGAGAACAGGCGAGCAGTGGAGAGGCTAGGAGCGTGAGAGAGAACAGGCTAGCAGTGGAGAGGCTAGGAGAGAGAGAGAACAGGCGAGCAGTGGAGAGGCTAGGAGAGTGAGAGAGAACAGGCTAGCAGTGGAGAGGCTAGGAGAGGGTGAGAGAACAGGCTAGCAGTGGAGAGGCTAGGAGAGGGTGAGAGAACAGGCTAGCAGTGGAGAGGCTAGGAGAGTGAGAGAACAGGCTAGCAGTGGAGAGGCTTGGAGAGAGAGAACAGGGCAGCAGTGGAGAGGCTAGGACCGTGAGAGAGAACAGGCTAGCAGTGGAGAGGCTAGGAGAGTGAGAGAGAGAACAGGCTAGCAGTGGAGAGGCTAAGGAGCGTGAGAGAACAGGCTAGCAGTGGAGAGGCTAGGAGAATGAGAGAGAACAGGCTAGCAGTGGAGAGGCTAGGAGAGTGAGAGAGAACAGGCTAGCAGTGGAGAGGCTAGGAGAGAGAGAACAGGCTAGCAGTGGAGAGGCCAGGAGGGTGAGAGCACAGGCTAGCAGTGGAGAGGCTAGGAGAGTGAGAGAACAGGCTAGCAGTGAAGAGGCTAGGAGCGTGAGAGAACAGGCTAGCAGTAGAGAGGCTAGGAGCGTGAGAGAGAACAGGCTAGCAGTGGAGAGGCTAGGAAGGTGAGAGAACAGGCTAGCAGTGGAGAGGCTAGGAGGGTGAGAGAACAGGCTAGCAGTGGAGAGGCTAGGAGAGTGAGAGAACAGGCTAGCAGTGGAGAGGCTAGGAGGGTGAGAGAACAGGCTAGCAGTGGAGAGGCTAGGAGCGTGAGAGAACAGGCTAGCAGTGGAGAGGCTAGGAGAGAGAGAGAGCAGGCGAGCAGTGGAGAGGCTAGGAGAGGGAGAGAGAACAGGCTAGCAGTGGAGAGGCTAGGAGAGGGTGAGAGAACAGGCTAGCAGTGGAGAGGCTAGGAGAGGGTGAGAGAACAGGCTAGCAGTGGAGAGGCTAGGAGAGTGAGAGAACAGGCTAGCAGTGGAGAGGCTTGGAGAGAGAGAACAGGGCAGCAGTGGAGAGGCTAGGAGCGTGAGAGAGAACAGGCTAGCAGTGGAGAGGCTAGGAGCGTGAGAGAACAGGCTAGCAGTGGAGAGGCTAAGGAGAGTGAGAGAACAGGCTAGCAGTAGAGAGGCTAGGAGCGTGAGAGAGAACAGGCTAGCAGTGGAGAGGCTAGGAGAGTGAGAGAGAGAACAGGCTAGCAGTGGAGAGGCTAAGGAGAGTGAGAGAACAGGCTAGCAGTAGAGAGGCTAGGAGCGTGAGAGAGAGAACAGGCTAGCAGTGGAGAGGCTAAGGAGCGTGAGAGAACAGGCTAGCAGTGGAGAGGCTAGGAGCGTGAGAGAACAGGATAGCAGTAGAGAGGCTAGGAGGGTGAGAGAGAACAGGCTAGCCGTGGAGAGGCTATGAGAGTGAGAGAACAGGCTAGCAGTAGAGAGGCTAGGAGCGTGAGAGAGAACAGGCTAGCAGTGGAGAGGCTAGGAGAGTGAGAGAACAGGCTAGCAGTGGAGAGGCTAGGAGAGTGAGAGAGAACAGGCTAGCAGTGGAGAGGCTAGGAGAGTGAGAGAGAACAGGCTAGCAGTGGAGAGGCTAGGAGAGAGAGAACAGGCTAGCAGTGGAGAGGCTAGGAGAGTGAGAGAACAGGCTAGCAGTAGAGAGGCTAGGAGCGTGAGAGAGAACAGGCTAGCAGTGGAGAGGCTAGGAGGGTGAGAGAACAGGCAAGCAGTGGAGAGGCTAGGAGCGTGAGAGAGAACAGGCTAGCAGTGGAGAGGCTAGGAGAGTGAGAGAGAACAGGCAGGCAGTGGAGAGGCTAGGAGAGAGAGAGAACAGGCTAGCAGTGGAGAGGCTAGGAGGGTGAGAGAACAGGCTAGCAGTGGAGAGGCTAGGAGAGTGAGAGAGAACAGGCTAGCAGTGGAGAGGCTAGGAGGGTGAGAGAACAGGCTAGCAGTGGAGAGGCTAGGAGCGTGAGAGAACAGGCTAGCAGTGGAGAGGCTAGGAGCGTGAGAGAACAGGCTAGCAGTGGAGAGGCCAGGAGGGTGAGAGAACAGGCTAGCAGTGGAGAGGCTAGGAGAGGGAGAGAGAACACGCGAGCAGTGGAGAGGCTAGCAGAGTGAGAGAGAACAGGCTAGCAGTGGAGAGGCTAGGAGAGGGTGAGAGAACAGGCTAGCAGTGGAGAGGCTAGGAGAGTGAGAGAACAGGCTAGCAGCGGAGAGGCTTGGAGAGAGAGAACAGGGCAGCAGTGGAGAGGCTAGGAGCGTGAGAGAGAACAGGCTAGCAGTGGAGAGGCTAGGAGCATGAGAGCACAGGCTAGCAGTGGAGAGGCTAAGGAGAGTGAGAGAACAGGCTAGCAGTAGAGAGGCTAGGAGCGTGAGAGAGAACAGGCTAGCAGTGGAGAGGCTAGGAGAGTGAGAGAGAGAACAGGCTAGCAGTGGAGAGGCTAAGGAACGTGAGAGAACAGGCTAGCAGTGGAGAGGCTAGGAGCGTGAGAGAACAGGCTAGCAGTAGAGAGGCTAGGAGGGTGAGAGAACAGGCTAGCCGTGGAGAGGCTATGAGAGTGAGAGAACAGGCTAGCAGTAGAGAGGCTAGGAGCGTGAGAGAGAACAGGCTAGCAGTGGAGAGGCTAGGAGAGTGAGAGAGAACAGGCTAGCAGTGGAGAGGCTAGGAGAGTGAGAGAGAACAGGCTAGCAGTGGAGAGGCTAGGAGAGAGAGAGAGAACAGGCTGCCAGTGGAGGCTAGGAGAGTGAGAGAACAGGCTAGCAGTGGAGAGGCTAGGAGAGTGAGAGAACAGGCTAGCAGTGGAGAGGCTAGGAGCGTGAGAGAACAGGCTAGCAGTAGAGAGGCTAGGAGCGTGAGAGAGAACAGGCTAGCAGTGGAGAAGCTAGGAGGGTGAGAGAACAGGCTAGCAGTGGAGAGGCTAGGAGCGTGAGAGAGAACAGGCTAGCAGTGGAGAGGCTAGGAGAGTGAGAGAGAACAGGCAGGCAGTGGAGAGGCTAGGAGAGTGAGAGAGAACAGGCTAGCAGTGGAGAGGCTAGGAGGGTGAGAGAACAGGCTAGCAGTGGAGAGGCTAGGAGAGTGAGAGAGAACAGGCTAGCAGTGGAGAGGCTAGGAGGGTGAGAGAACAGGCTAGCAGTGGAGAGGCTAGGAGCGTGAGAGAACAGGCTAGCAGTGGAGAGGCTAGGAGCGTGAGAGAACAGGCTAGCAGTAGAGAGGCTAGGAGGGTGAGAGAGAACAGGCTAGCCGTGGAGAGGCTATGAGAGTGAGAGAACAGGCTAGCAGTAGAGAGGCTAGGAGCGTGAGAGAGAACAGGCTAGGAGTGGAGAGGCTAGGAGAGTGAGAGATAACAGGCTAGCAGTGGAGAGGCTAGGAGAGTGAGAGAGAACAGGCTAGCAGTGGAGAGGCTAGGAGAGTGAGAGAACAGGCTAGCAGTGGAGAGACTAGGAGAGTGAGAGAACAGGCTAGCAGTGGAGAGACTAGGAGAGTGAGAGAACAGGCTAGCAGTGGAGAGGCTAGGAGCGTGAGAGAACAGGCTAGCAGTGGAGAGGCCAGGAGGGTGAGAGAACAGGCTAGCAGTGGAGAGGCTTGGAGAGAGAGAACAGGGCAGCAGTGGAGAGGCTAGGAGCGTGAGAGAGAACAGGCTAGCAGTGGAGAGGCTAGGAGCGTGAGAGAACAGGCTAGCAGTGGAGAGACTAAGGAGAGTGAGAGAACAGGCTAGCAGTAGAGAGGCTAGGAGCGTGAGAGAGAACAGGCTAGCAGTGGAGAGGCTAGGAGAGTGAGAGAGAGAACAGGCTAGCAGTGGAGAGGCTAAGGAGCGTGAGAGAACAGGCTAGCAGTGGAGAGGCTAGGAGCGTGAGAGAACAGGCTAGCAGTAGAGAGGCTAGGAGGGTGAGAGAGAACAGGCGAGCCGTGGAGAGGCTATGAGAGTGAGAGAACAGGCTAGCAGTAGAGAGGCTAGGAGCGTGAGAGAGAACAGGCTAGCAGTGGAGAGGCTAGGAGAGTGAGAGAGAACAGGCTAGCAGTGGAGAGGCTAGGAGAGTGAGAGAGAACAGGCTAGCAGTGGAGAGGCTAGGAGGGTGAGAGAACAGGCTAGCAGTGGAGAGGCTAGGAGAGTGAGAGAGAACAGGCTAGCAGTGGAGAGGCTAGGAGGGTGAGAGAACAGGCTAGCAGTGGAGAGGCTAGGAGCGTGAGAGAACAGGCTAGCAGTGGAGAGGCTAGGAGCGTGAGAGAACAGGCTAGCAGTGGAGAGGCCAGGAGGGTGAGAGAACAGGCTAGCAGTGGAGAGGCTAGCAGAGTGAGAGAGAACAGGCTAGCAGTGGAGAGGCTAGGAGAGGGTGAGAGAACAGGCTAGCAGTGGAGAGGCTAGGAGAGGGTGAGAGAACAGGCTAGCAGTGGAGAGGCTAGGAGAGTGAGAGAACAGGCTAGCAGCGGAGAGGCTTGGAGAGAGAGAACAGGGCAGCAGTGGAGAGGCTAGGAGCGTGAGAGAGAACAGGCTAGCAGTGGAGAGGCTAGGAGCATGAGAGCACAGGCTAGCAGTGGAGAGGCTAAGGAGAGTGAGAGAACAGGCTAGCAGTAGAGAGGCTAGGAGCGTGAGAGAGAACAGGCTAGCAGTGGAGAGGCTAGGAGAGTGAGAGAGAGAACAGGCTAGCAGTGGAGAGGCTAAGGAACGTGAGAGAACAGGCTAGCAGTGGAGAGGCTAGGAGCGTGAGAGAACAGGCTAGCAGTAGAGAGGCTAGGAGGGTGAGAGAACAGGCTAGCCGTGGAGAGGCTATGAGAGTGAGAGAACAGGCTAGCAGTAGAGAGGCTAGGAGCGTGAGAGAGAACAGGCTAGCAGTGGAGAGGCTAGGAGAGTGAGAGAGAACAGGCTAGCAGTGGAGAGGCTAGGAGAGTGAGAGAGAACAGGCTAGCAGTGGAGAGGCTAGGAGAGAGAGAGAGAACAGGCTACCAGTGGAGGCTAGGAGAGTGAGAGAACAGGCTAGCAGTGGAGAGGCTAGGAGAGTGAGAGAACAGGCTAGCAGTGGAGAGGCTAGGAGCGTGAGAGAACAGGCTAGCAGTAGAGAGGCTAGGAGCGTGAGAGAGAACAGGCTAGCAGTGGAGAAGCTAGGAGGGTGAGAGAACAGGCTAGCAGTGGAGAGGCTAGGAGCGTGAGAGAGAACAGGCTAGCAGTGGAGAGGCTAGGAGAGTGAGAGAGAACAGGCAGGCAGTGGAGAGGCTAGGAGAGTGAGAGAGAACAGGCTAGCAGTGGAGAGGCTAGGAGGGTGAGAGAACAGGCTAGCAGTGGAGAGGCTAGGAGAGTGAGAGAGAACAGGCTAGCAGTGGAGAGGCTAGGAGGGTGAGAGAACAGGCTAGCAGTGGAGAGGCTAGGAGCGTGAGAGAACAGGCTAGCAGTGGAGAGGCTAGGAGCGTGAGAGAACAGGCTAGCAGTAGAGAGGCTAGGAGGGTGAGAGAGAACAGGCTAGCCGTGGAGAGGCTATGAGAGTGAGAGAACAGGCTAGCAGTAGAGAGGCTAGGAGCGTGAGAGAGAACAGGCTAGGAGTGGAGAGGCTAGGAGAGTGAGAGATAACAGGCTAGCAGTGGAGAGGCTAGGAGAGTGAGAGAGAACAGGCTAGCAGTGGAGAGGCTAGGAGAGTGAGAGAACAGGCTAGCAGTGGAGAGACTAGGAGAGTGAGAGAACAGGCTAGCAGTGGAGAGACTAGGAGAGTGAGAGAACAGGCTAGCAGTGGAGAGGCTAGGAGCGTGAGAGAACAGGCTAGCAGTGGAGAGGCCAGGAGGGTGAGAGAACAGGCTAGCAGTGGAGAGGCTTGGAGAGAGAGAACAGGGCAGCAGTGGAGAGGCTAGGAGCGTGAGAGAGAACAGGCTAGCAGTGGAGAGGCTAGGAGCGTGAGAGAACAGGCTAGCAGTGGAGAGACTAAGGAGAGTGAGAGAACAGGCTAGCAGTAGAGAGGCTAGGAGCGTGAGAGAGAACAGGCTAGCAGTGGAGAGGCTAGGAGAGTGAGAGAGAGAACAGGCTAGCAGTGGAGAGGCTAAGGAGCGTGAGAGAACAGGCTAGCAGTGGAGAGGCTAGGAGCGTGAGAGAACAGGCTAGCAGTAGAGAGGCTAGGAGGGTGAGAGAGAACAGGCGAGCCGTGGAGAGGCTATGAGAGTGAGAGAACAGGCTAGCAGTAGAGAGGCTAGGAGCGTGAGAGAGAACAGGCTAGCAGTGGAGAGGCTAGGAGAGTGAGAGAGAACAGGCTAGCAGTGGAGAGGCTAGGAGAGTGAGAGAGAACAGGCTAGCAGTGGAGAGGCTAGGAGGGTGAGAGAACAGGCTAGCAGTGGAGAGGCTAGGAGAGTGAGAGAGAACAGGCTAGCAGTGGAGAGGCTAGGAGGGTGAGAGAACAGGCTAGCAGTGGAGAGGCTAGGAGCGTGAGAGAACAGGCTAGCAGTGGAGAGGCTAGGAGCGTGAGAGAACAGGCTAGCAGTGGAGAGGCCAGGAGGGTGAGAGAACAGGCTAGCAGTGGAGAGGCTAGGAGAGGGAGAGAGAACACGCGAGCAGTGGAGAGGCTAGCAGAGTGAGAGAGAACAGGCTAGCAGTGGAGAGGCTAGGAGAGGGTGAGAGAACAGGCTAGCAGTGGAGAGGCTAGGAGAGGGTGAGAGAACAGGCTAGCAGTGGAGAGGCTAGGAGAGTGAGAGAACAGGCTAGCAGCGGAGAGGCTTGGAGAGAGAGAACAGGGCAGCAGTGGAGAGGCTAGGAGCGTGAGAGAGAACAGGCTAGCAGTGGAGAGGCTAGGAGCATGAGAGCACAGGCTAGCAGTGGAGAGGCTAAGGAGAGTGAGAGAACAGGCTAGCAGTAGAGAGGCTAGGAGCGTGAGAGAGAACAGGCTAGCAGTGGAGAGGCTAGGAGAGTGAGAGAGAGAACAGGCTAGCAGTGGAGAGGCTAAGGAACGTGAGAGAACAGGCTAGCAGTGGAGAGGCTAGGAGCGTGAGAGAACAGGCTAGCAGTAGAGAGGCTAGGAGGGTGAGAGAACAGGCTAGCCGTGGAGAGGCTATGAGAGTGAGAGAACAGGCTAGCAGTAGAGAGGCTAGGAGCGTGAGAGAGAACAGGCTAGCAGTGGAGAGGCTAGGAGAGTGAGAGAGAACAGGCTAGCAGTGGAGAGGCTAGGAGAGTGAGAGAGAACAGGCTAGCAGTGGAGAGGCTAGGAGAGAGAGAGAGAACAGGCTACCAGTGGAGGCTAGGAGAGTGAGAGAACAGGCTAGCAGTGGAGAGGCTAGGAGAGTGAGAGAACAGGCTAGCAGTGGAGAGGCTAGGAGCGTGAGAGAACAGGCTAGCAGTAGAGAGGCTAGGAGCGTGAGAGAGAACAGGCTAGCAGTGGAGAAGCTAGGAGGGTGAGAGAACAGGCTAGCAGTGGAGAGGCTAGGAGCGTGAGAGAGAACAGGCTAGCAGTGGAGAGGCTAGGAGAGTGAGAGAGAACAGGCAGGCAGTGGAGAGGCTAGGAGAGTGAGAGAGAACAGGCTAGCAGTGGAGAGGCTAGGAGGGTGAGAGAACAGGCTAGCAGTGGAGAGGCTAGGAGAGTGAGAGAGAACAGGCTAGCAGTGGAGAGGCTAGGAGGGTGAGAGAACAGGCTAGCAGTGGAGAGGCTAGGAGCGTGAGAGAACAGGTTAGCAGTGGAGAGGCTAGGAGCGTGAGAGAACAGGCTAGCAGTAGAGAGGCTAGGAGGGTGAGAGAGAACAGGCTAGCCGTGGAGAGGCTTGGAGAGAGAGAACAGGGCAGCAGTAGAGAGGCTAGGAGCGTGAGAGAGAACAGGCTAGCAGTGGAGAGGCTAGGAGCGTGAGAGAACAGGCTAGCAGTGGAGAGACTAAGGAGAGTGAGAGAACAGGCTAGCAGTAGAGAGGCTAGGAGCGTGAGAGAGAACAGGCTAGCAGTGGAGAGGCTAGGAGAGTGAGAGAGAGAACAGGCTAGCAGTGGAGAGGCTAAGGAGCGTGAGAGAACAGGCTAGCAGTGGAGAGGCTAGGAGCGTGAGAGAACAGGCTAGCAGTAGAGAGGCTAGGAGGGTGAGAGAGAACAGGCGAGCCGTGGAGAGGCTATGAGAGTGAGAGAACAGGCTAGCAGTAGAGAGGCTAGGAGCGTGAGAGAGAACAGGCTAGCAGTGGAGAGGCTAGGAGAGTGAGAGAGAACAGGCTAGCAGTGGAGAGGCTAGGAGAGTGAGAGAGAACAGGCTAGCAGTGGAGAGGCTAGGAGAGAGAGAACAGGCTAGCAGTGGAGAGGCTAGGAGAGTGAGAGCACAGGCTAGCAGTGGAGAGGCTAGGAGCGTGAGAGAATAGGCTAGCAGTAGAGAGGCTAGGAGCGTGAGAGAGAACAGGCTAGCAGTGGAGAGGCTAGGAGGGTGAGAGAACAGGCTAGCAGTGGAGAGGCTAGGAGCGTGAGAGAACAGGCTAGCAGTGGAGAGGCTAGGAGAGTGAGAGAGAACAGGCAGGCAGTGGAGAGGCTAGGAAAGTGAGAGAGAACAGGCTAGCAGTGGAGAGGCTAGGAGGGTGAGAGAACAGGCTAGCAGTGGAGAGGCTAGGAGAGTGAGAGAGAACAGGCTAGCAGTGGAGAGGCTAGGAGCGTGAGGGAACAGGCTAGCAGTAGAGAGGCTAGGAGCGTGAGAGAGAACAGGCTAGCAGTGGAGAGGCTAGGAGGGTGAGAGAACAGGCTAGCAGTGGAGAGGCTATGAGCGTGAGAGAGAACAGGCTAGCAGTGGAGAGGCTAGGAGAGTGAGAGAGAACAGGCAGGCAGTGGATAGGCTAGGAGAGTGAGAGAGAACAGGCTAGCAGTGGAGAGGCTAGGAGGGTGAGAGAACAGGCTAGCAGTGGAGAGGCTAGGAGCGTGAGAGAACAGGCTAGCAGTGGAGAGGCTAGGAGAGAGAGAACAGGCTAGCAGTGGAGAGGCTAGGAGCGTGAGAGAACAGGCTAGCAGTGGAGAGGCTAGGAGTGTGAGAGAACAGGCTAGCAGTAGAGAGGCTAGGAGGGTGAGAGAGAACAGGCTAGCCGTGGAGAGGCTATGAGTGAGAGAACAGGCTAGCAGTAGAGAGGCTAGGAGCGTGAGAGAACAGGCTAGCAGTGGAGAGGCTAGGAGAGTGAGAGATAACAGGCTAGCAGTGGAGAGGCTAGGAGAGTGAGAGAGAACAGGCTAGCAGTGGAGAGGCTAGGAGAGAGAGAACAGGCTAGCAGTGGAGAGGCTAGGAGAGTGAGAGAACAGGCTAGCAGTGGAGAGGCTAGGAGAGTGAGAGAACAGGCTAGCAGTGGAGAGGCTAGGAGAGTGAGAGAAAAGGCTAGCAGTGGAGAGGCTAGGAGAGTGAGAACAGGCTAGCAGTGGAGAGGCTAGGAGAGTGAGAGAACAGGCTAGCAGTGAAGAGGCTAGGAGCGTGAGAGAACAGGCTAGCAGTAGAGAGGCTAGGAGCGTGAGAGAGAACAGGCTAGCAGTGGAGAGGCTAGGAAGGTGAGAGAACAGGCTAGCAGTGGAGAGGCTAGGAGGGTGAGAGAACAGGCTAGCAGTGGAGAGGCTAGGAGAGTGAGAGAACAGGCTAGCAGTGGAGAGGCTAGGAGGGTGAGAGAACAGGCTAGCAGTGGAGAGGCTAGGAGCGTGAGAGAACAGGCTAGCAGTGGAGAGGCTAGGAGAGAGAGAGAGCAGGCGAGCAGTGGAGAGGCTAGGAGAGGGAGAGAGAACAGGCTAGCAGTGGAGAGGCTAGGAGAGGGTGAGAGAACAGGCTAGCAGTGGAGAGGCTAGGAGAGGGTGAGAGAACAGGCTAGCAGTGGAGAGGCTAGGAGAGTGAGAGAACAGGCTAGCAGTGGAGAGGCTTGGAGAGAGAGAACAGGGCAGCAGTGGAGAGGCTAGGAGCGTGAGAGAGAACAGGCTAGCAGTGGAGAGGCTAGGAGCGTGAGAGAACAGGCTAGCAGTGGAGAGGCTAAGGAGAGTGAGAGAACAGGCTAGCAGTAGAGAGGCTAGGAGCGTGAGAGAGAACAGGCTAGCAGTGGAGAGGCTAGGAGAGTGAGAGAGAGAACAGGCTAGCAGTGGAGAGGCTAAGGAGTGTGAGAGAGAGAACAGGCTAGCAGTGGAGAGGCTAAGGAGTGTGAGAGAACAGGCTAGCAGTGGAGAGGCTAGGAGCGTGAGAGAGAACAGGCTAGCAGTGGAGAGGCTAGGAGAGAGAGAACAGGCGAGCAGTGGAGAGGCTAGGAGCGTGAGAGAGAACAGGCTAGCAGTGGAGAGGCTAGGAGAGAGAGAGAACAGGCGAGCAGTGGAGAGGCTAGGAGAGTGAGAGAGAACAGGCTAGCAGTGGAGAGGCTAGGAGAGGGTGAGAGAACAGGCTAGCAGTGGAGAGGCTAGGAGAGGGTGAGAGAACAGGCTAGCAGTGGAGAGGCTAGGAGAGTGACAGAACAGGCTAGCAGTGGAGAGGCTTGGAGAGAGAGAACAGGGCAGCAGTGGAGAGGCTAGGACCGTGAGAGAGAACAGGCTAGCAGTGGAGAGGCTAGGAGAGTGAGAGAGAGAACAGGCTAGCAGTGGAGAGGCTAAGGAGCGTGAGAGAACAGGCTAGCAGTGGAGAGGCTAGGAGAATGAGAGAGAACAGGCTAGCAGTGGAGAGGCTAGGAGAGTGAGAGAGAACAGGCTAGCAGTGGAGAGGCTAGGAGAGAGAGAACAGGCTAGCAGTGGAGAGGCTAAGGAGTGTGAGAGAACAGGCTAGCAGTGGAGAGGCTAGGAGAGTGAGAGAGAACAGGCTAGCAGTGGAGAGGCTAAGGAGGGTGAGAGAATAGGCTAGCAGTGGAGTGGCTAGGAGCGTGAGAGAACAGGCTAGCAGTAGAGAGGCTAGGAGAGAGAGATTAGGCTAGCAGTGGAGAGGCTAAGAGCGTGAGAGAACAGGCTAGCAGTGGAGAGGCCAGGAGGGTGAGAGCACAGGCTAGCAGTGGAGAGGCTAGGAGAGTGAGAGAACAGGCTAGCAGTGAAGAGGCTAGGAGCGTGAGAGAACAGGCTAGCAGTAGAGAGGCTAGGAGCGTGAGAGAGAACAGGCTAGCAGTGGAGAGGCTAGGAAGGTGAGAGAACAGGCTAGCAGTGGAGAGGCTAGGAGGGTGAGAGAACAGGCTAGCAGTGGAGAGGCTAGGAGAGTGAGAGAACAGGCTAGCAGTGGAGAGGCTAGGAGGGTGAGAGAACAGGCTAGCAGTGGAGAGGCTAGGAGCGTGAGAGAACAGGCTAGCAGTGGAGAGGCTAGGAGAGAGAGAGAGCAGGCGAGCAGTGGAGAGGCTAGGAGAGGGAGAGAGAACAGGCTAGCAGTGGAGAGGCTAGGAGAGGGTGAGAGAACAGGCTAGCAGTGGAGAGGCTAGGAGAGGGTGAGAGAACAGGCTAGCAGTGGAGAGGCTAGGAGAGTGAGAGAACAGGCTAGCAGTGGAGAGGCTTGGAGAGAGAGAACAGGGCAGCAGTGGAGAGGCTAGGAGCATGAGAGAGAACAGGCTAGCAGTGGAGAGGCTAGGAGCGTGAGAGAACAGGCTAGCAGTGGAGAGGCTAAGGAGAGTGAGAGAACAGGCTAGCAGTAGAGAGGCTAGGAGCGTGAGAGAGAACAGGCTAGCAGTGGAGAGGCTAGGAGAGTGAGAGAGAGAACAGGCTAGCAGTGGAGAGGCTAAGGAGTGTGAGAGAGAACAGGCTAGCAGTGGAGAGGCTAAGGAGTGTGAGAGAACAGGCTAGCAGTGGAGAGGCTAGGAGCGTGAGAGAGAACAGGCTAGCAGTGGAGAGGCTAGGAGAGAGAGAACAGGCGAGCAGTGGAGAGGCTAGGAGCGTGAGAGAGAACAGGCTAGCAGTGGAGAGGCTAGGAGAGAGAGAGAACAGGCGAGCAGTGGAGAGGCTAGGAGAGTGAGAGAGAACAGGCTAGCAGTGGAGAGGCTAGGAGAGTGAGAGAGAACAGGCTAGCAGTGGAGAGGCTAGGAGAGGGTGAGAGAACAGGCTAGCAGTGGAGAGGCTAGGAGAGGGTGAGAGAACAGGCTAGCAGTGGAGAGGCTAGGAGAGTGAGAGAACAGGCTAGCAGTGGAGAGGCTTGGAGAGAGAGAACAGGGCAGCAGTGGAGAGGCTAGGACCGTGAGAGAGAACAGGCTAGCAGTGGAGAGGCTAGGAGAGTGAGAGAGAGAACAGGCTAGCAGTGGAGAGGCTAAGGAGCGTGAGAGAACAGGCTAGCAGTGGAGAGGCTAGGAGAATGAGAGAGAACAGGCTAGCAGTGGAGAGGCTAGGAGAGTGAGAGAGAACAGGCTAGCAGTGGAGAGGCTAGGAGAGAGAGAACAGGCTAGCAGTGGAGAGGCTAGGAGAGTGAGAGAACAGGCTAGCAGTGGAGAGGCTAGGAGAGTGAGAGAACAGGCTAGCAGTGGAGAGGCTAGGAGCGTGAGAGAACAGGCTAGCAGTAGAGAGGCTAGGAGCGTGAGAGAGAACAGGCTAGCAGTGGAGAGGCTAGGAGGGTGAGAGAACAGGCTAGCAGTGGAGAGGCTAGAAGCGTGAGAGAGAACAGGCTAGCAGTGGAGAGGCTAGGAGAGTGAGAGAGAACAGGCAGGCAGTGGAGAGGCTAGGAGAGTGAGAGAGAACAGGCTAGCAGTGGAGAGGCTAGGAGGGTGAGAGAACAGGCTAGCAGTGGAGAGGCTAGGAGAGTGAGAGAACAGGCTAGCAGTGGAGAGGCTAGGAGGGTGAGAGAACAGGCTAGCAGTGGAGAGGCGAGGAGCGTGAGAGAACAGGCTAGCAGTGGAGAGGCTAGGAGAGAGAGAACAGGCTAGCAGTGGAGAGGCTAGGAGCATGAGAGAACAGGCTAGTAGTGGAGAGGCCAGGAGGGTGAGAGAACAGGCTAGCAGTGGAGAGGCTTGGAAAGAGAGAACAGGGCAGCAGTGGAGAGGCTAGGAGCGTGAGAGAACAGGCTAGCAGTGGAGAGGCTAAGGAGAGTGAGAGAACAGGCTAGCAGTAGAGAGGCTAGGAGCGTGAGAGAGAGAACAGGCTAGCAGTGGAGAGGCTAAGGAGCGTGAGAGAACAGGCTAGCAGTGGAGAGGCTAGGAGCGTGAGAGAACAGGATAGCAGTAGAGAGGCTAGGAGGGTGAGAGAGAACAGGCTAGCCGTGGAGAGGCTATGAGAGTGAGAGAACAGGCTAGCAGTAGAGAGGCTAGGAGCGTGAGAGAGAACAGGCTAGCAGTGGAGAGGCTAGGAGAGTGAGAGAGAACAGGCTAGCAGTGGAGAGGCTAGGAGAGTGAGAGAGAACAGGCTAGCAGTGGAGAGGCTAGGAGAGAGAGAACAGGCTAGCAGTGGAGAGGCTAGGAGAGTGAGAGAACAGGCTAGCAGTGGAGAGGCTAGGAGCGTGAGAGAACAGGCTAGCAGTAGAGAGGCTAGGAGCGTGAGAGAGAACAGGCTAGCAGTGGAGAGGCTAGGAGGGTGAGAGAACTGGCTAGCAGTGGAGAGGCTAGGAGAGTGAGAGAGAACAGGCAGGCAGTGGAGAGGCTAGGAGAGTGAGAGAGAACAGGCTAGCAGTGGAGAGGCTAGGAGGGTGAGAGAACAGGCTAGCAGTGGAGAGGCTAGGAGAGTGAGAGAGAACAGGCTAGCAGTGGAGAGGCTAGGAGGGTGAGAGAACAGGCTAGCAGTGGAGAGGCTAGGAGCGTGAGAGAACAGGCTAGCAGTGGAGAGGCTAGGAGAGTGAGAGAACAGGCTAGCAGTGGAGAGGCTAGGAGGGTGAGAGAACAGGCTAGCAGTGGAGAGGCTAGGAGCGTGAGAGAACAGGCTAGCAGTGGAGAGGCTAGGAGAGAGAGAACAAGCTAGCAGTGGAGAGGCTAGGAGCGTGAGAGAACAGGCTAGCAGTGGAGAGGCCAGGAGGGTAGAGAACAGGCTAGCAGTGGAGAGGCTAGGAGCGTGAGAGAGAACAGGCTAGCAGTGGAGAGGCTAGGAGAGAGAGAGAGAGAACAGGCGAGCAGTGGAGAGGCTAGGAGAGTGAGAGAGAACAGGCTAGCAGTGGAGAGGCTAGGAGAGGGTGAGAAAACAGGCTAGCAGTGGAGAGGCTAGGAGAGGGTGAGAGAACAGGCTAGCAGTGGAGAGGCTAGGAGAGTGAGAGAACAGGCTAGCAGTGGAGAGGCTTGGAGAGAGAGAACAGGGCAGCAGTGGAGAGGCTAGGAGCGTGAGAGAGAACAGGCTAGCAGTGGAGAGGCTAGGAGCGTGAGAGAACAGGCTAGCAGTGGAGAGGCTAAGGAGAGTGAGAGAACAGGCTAGCAGTAGAGAGGCTAGGAGTGTGAGAGAGAACAGGCTAGCAGTGGAGAGGCTAAGGAGTGTGAAAGAACAGGCTAGCAGTGGAGAGGCTAGGAGGGTGAGAGAACAGGCTAGCAGTGGAGAGGCTAGGAGCGTGAGAGAACAGGCTAGCAGTAGAGAGGCTAGGAGAGAGAGAGTAGGCTAGCAGTGGAGAGGCTAGGAGCGTGAGAGAACAGGCTAGCAGTGGAGAGGCCAGGAGGGTGAGAGAACAGGCTAGCAGTGGAGAGGCTAGGAGCGTGAGAGGGAACAGGCTAGCAGTAGAGAGGCTAGGAGAGAGAGAGAGAACAGGCGAGCAGTGGAGAGGCTAGGAGAGTGAGAGAGAACAGGCTAGCAGTGG
This sequence comes from Petromyzon marinus, assembly GCF_048934315.1. Lineage (NCBI taxonomy): Eukaryota > Metazoa > Chordata > Hyperoartia > Petromyzontiformes > Petromyzontidae > Petromyzon > Petromyzon marinus. The sequence continues at coordinate 73,821 of NW_027422772.1, forward strand.
AGAGGCTAGGAGAGGGTGAGAGAACAGGCTAGCAGTGGAGAGGCTAGGAGAGGGTGAGAGAACAGGCTAGCAGTAGAGAGGCTAGGAGAGTGAGAGAACAGGCTAGCAGTGGAGAGGCTTGGAGAGAGAGAACAGGGCAGCAGTGGAGAGGCTAGGAGCGTGAGAGAGAACAGGCTAGCAGTGGAGAGGCTAGGAGCGTGAGAGAACAGGCTAGCAGTGGAGAGGCTAAGGAGAGTGAGAGAACAGGCTATCAGTAGAGAGGCTAGGAGCGTGAGAGAGAACAGGCTAGCAGTGGAGAGGCTAGGAGAGTGAGAGAGAACAGGCTAGCAGTGGAGAGGCTAAGGAGCGTGAGAGAACAGGCTAGCAGTGGAGAGGCTAGAAGAGTGAGAAAGAACAGGCTAGCAGTGGAGAGGCTAGGAGAGTGAGAGAGAACAAGCTAGCAGTGGAGAGGCTAGGAGAGGGTGAGAGAACAGGCTAGCAGTGGAGAGGCTAGGAGAGGGTGAGAGAACAGGCTAGCAGTGGAGAGGCTAGGAGAGTGAGAGAACAGGCTAGCAGTGGAGCGGCTTGGAGAGAGAGAACAGGGCAGCAGTGGAGAGGCTAGGAGCGTGAGAGAGAACAGGCTAGCAGTGGAGAGACTAGGAGCGTGAGAGAACAGGCTAGCAGTGGAGAGGCTAGGAGCGTGAGAGAGGACTGGCTAGCAGTGAAGAGGCTAGGAGAGTGAGAGAGAACAGGCAGGCAGTGGAGAGGCTAGGAGAGTGAGAGAGAACAGGCTAGCAGTGGAGAGGCTAGGAGGGTGAGAGAACAGGCTAGCAGTGGAGAGGCTAGGAGCGTGAGAGAACAGGCTAGCAGTGGAGAGGCTAGGAGGGTGAGAGAACAGGCTAGCAGTGGAGAGGCTAGGAGCGTGAGAGAACAGGCTAGCAGTGGAGAGGCTAAGGAGCGTGAGAGAACAGGCTAGCAGTGTAGAGGCTAGAAGAGTGAGAGAGAACAGGCTAGCAGTGGAGAGGCTAGGAGAGTGAGAGAGAACAGGCTAGCAGTGGAGAGGCTACGAGAGGGGGTGAGAGAACAGGCTAGCAGTGGAGAGGCTAGGAGAGTGAGAGAACAGGCTAGCAGTGGAGAGGCTTGGAGAGAGAGAACAGGGCAGCAGTGGAGAGGCTAGGAGCGTGAGAGAGAACAGGCTAGCAGTGGAGAGGCTAGGAGCGTGAGAGAACAGGCTAGCAGTGGAGAGGCTAGGAGCGTGAGAGAGAACAGGCTAGCAGTGGAGAGGCTAGGAGCGTGAGAGAACAGGCTAGCAGTGGAGAGGCTAAGGAGAGTGAGAGAACAGGCTATCAATAGAGAGGCTAGGAGCGTGAGAGAGAACAGGCTAGCAGTGGAGAGGCTAGGAGAGTGAGAGAGAACAGGCTAGCAGTGGAGAGGCTAAGGAGCGTGAGAGAACAGGCTAGCAGTGGAGAGGCTAGAAGAGTGAGAGAGAACAAGCTAGCAGTGGAGAGGCTAGGAGAGGGTGAGAGAACAGGCTAGCAGTGGAGAGGCTAGGAGAGGGTGAGAGAACAGGCTAGCAGTGGAGAGGCTAGGAGAGTGAGAGAACAGGCTAGCAGTGGAGCGGCTTGGAGAGAGAGAACAGGGCAGCAGTGGAGAGGCTAGGAGCGTGAGAGAGAACAGGCTAGCAGTGGAGAGACTAGGAGCGTGAGAGAACAGGCTAGCAGTGGAGAGGCTAGGAGCGTGAGAGAACAGGCTAGCAGTGGAGAGGCTAGGAGGGTGAGAGAACAGGCTAGCAGTAGAGAGGCTAGGAGAGTGAGAGAACAGGCTAGCAGTGGAGAGGCTTGGAGAGAGAGAACAGGGCAGCAGTGGAGAGGCTAGGAGCGTGAGAGAGAACAGGCTAGCAGTGGAGAGACTAGGAGCGTGAGAGAACAGGCTAGCAGTGGAGAGGCTAGGAGCGTGAGAGAACAGGCTAGCAGTGGAGAGGCTAGGAGGGTGAGAGAACAGGCTAGCAGTAGAGAGGCTAAGGAGAGTGAGAGAACAGGCTATCAGTAGAGAGGCTAGGAGCGTGAGAGAGAACAGGCAAGCAGTGGAGAGGCTAGGAGCGTGAGAGAACAGGCTAGCAGTGGAGAGGCTAGGAGCGTGAGAGAACAGGCTAGCAGTAGAGAGACTAGGAGCGTGAGAGAGAACAGGCTAGGAGTGGAGAGGCTAGGAGAGTGAGAGATAACAGGCTAGCAGTGGAGAGGCTAGGAGAGTGAGAGAGAACAGGCTAGCAGTGGAGAGGCTAGGAGAGTGAGAGAACAGGCTAGCAGTGGAGAGACTAGGAGAGTGAGAGCACAGGCTAGCAGTGGAGAGACTAGGAGCGTGAGAGAACAGGCTAGCAGTAGAGAGGCTAGGAGCGTGAGAGAAAACAGGCAGGCAGTGGAGAGGCTAGGAGAGTGAGAGAACAGGCTAGCAGTGGAGAGGCTAGGAGAGGGTGAGAGAACAGGCTAGCAGTGGAGAGGCTAGGAGCGTGAGAGAACAGGCTAGCAGTGGAGAGGCTAGGAGAGAGAGAACAGGCTAGCAGTGGAGAGGCTAGGAGCGTGAGAGAACAGGCTAGCAGTGGAGAGGCTAGGAAGGTGAGAGAACAGGCTAGCAGTGGAGAGGCTTGGAGAGAGAGAACAGGGCAGCAGTGGAGAGGCTAGGAGCGCGAGAGAGAACAGGCTAGCAGTGGAGAGGCTAGGAGCGTGAGAGAACAGGCTAGCAGTGGAGAGACTAAGGAGAGTGAGAGAACAGGCTAGCAGTAGAGAGGCTAGGAGCGTGAGAGAGAACAGGCTAGCAGTGGAGAGGCTAGGAGAGTGAGAGAGAGAACAGGCTAGCAGTGGAGAGGCTAAGGAGCGTGAGAGAACAGGCTAGCAGTGGAGAGGCTAGGAGCGTGAGAGAACAGGCTAGCAGTAGAGAGGCTAGGAGGGTGAGAGAGAACAGGCGAGCCGTGGAGAGGCTATGAGAGTGAGAGAACAGGCTAGCAGTAGAGAGGCTAGGAGCGTGAGAGAGAACAGGCTAGCAGTGGAGAGGCTAGGAGCGTGAGAGAACAGGCTAGCAGTAGAGAGGCTAGGAGGGTGAGAGAGAACAGGCGAGCCGTGGAGAGGCTATGAGAGTGAGAGAACAGGCTAGCAGTAGAGAGGCTAGGAGCGTGAGGGAGAACAGGCTAGCAGTGGAGAGGCTAGGAGAGTGAGAGAGAACAGGCTAGCAGTGGAGAGGCTAGGAGAGTGAGAGAGAACAGGCTAGCAGTGGAGAGGCTAGGAGAGAGAGAACAGGCTAGCAGTGGAGAGGCTAGGAGAGTGAGAGCACAGGCTAGCAGTGGAGAGGCTAGGAGAGTGAGAGAACAGGCTAGCAGTGGAGAGGCTAGGAGCGTGAGAGAATAGGCTAGCAGTAGAGAGGCTAGGAGCGTGAGAGAGAACAGGCAGGCAGTGGAGAGGCTAGGAAAGTGAGAGAGAACAGGCTAGCAGTGGAGAGGCTAGGAGAGTGAGAGAGAACAGGCTAGCAGTGGAGAGGCTAGGAGGGTGAGAGAACAGGCTAGCAGTGGAGAGGCTAGGAGCATGAGAGAACAGGCTAGCAGTGGAGAGGCTAGGAGAGAGAGAACAGGCTAGCAGTGGAGAGGCTAGGAGCGTGAGAGAACAGGCTAGCAGTGGAGAGGCTAGGAGTGTGAGAGAACAGGCTAGCAGTAGAGAGGCTAGGAGGGTGAGAGAGAACAGGCTAGCCGTGGAGAGGCTGAGAGTGAGAGAACAGGCTAGCAGTAGAGAGGCTAGGAGCGTGAGCGAACAGGCTAGCAGTGGAGAGGCTAGGAGAGTGAGAGATAACAGGCTAGCAGTGGAGAGGCTAGGAGAGTGAGAGAGAACAGGCTAGCAGTGGAGAGGCTAGGAGAGTGAGAGAGAACAGGCTAGCAGTGGAGAGGCTAGGAGAGAGAGAACAGGCTAGCAGTGGAGAGGCTAGGAGAGTGAGAGAACAGGCTAGCAGTGGAGAGGCTAGGAGAGTGAGAGAACAGGCTAGCAGTGGAGAGGCTAGGAGAGTGAGAGAACAGGCTAGCAGTGGAGAGGCTAGGAGAGTGAGAGAACAGGCTAGCAGTGGAGAGGCTAGGAGGGTGAGAGAACAGGCTAGCAGTGGAGTGGCTAGGAGCGTGAGAGAACAGGCTAGCAGTAGAGAGGCTAGGAGAGAGAGAATAGGCTAGCAGTGGAGAGGCTAGGAGCGTGAGAGAACAGGCTAGCAGTGGAGAGGCCAGGAGGGTGAGAGAACAGGCTAGCAGTGGAGAGGCTAGGAGCGTGAGAGAGAACAGGCTAGCAGTAGAGAGGCTAGGAGAGAGAGAACAGGCGAGCAGTGGAGAGGCTAGGAGAGTGAGAGAGAACAGGCTAGCAGTGGAGAGGCTAGGAGAGGGTGAGAGAACAGGCTAGCAGTGGAGAGGCTAGGAGAGGGTGAGAGAACAGGCTAGCAGTGGAGAGACTAGGAGAGTGAGAGCACAGGCTAGCAGTGGAGAGACTAGGAGCGTGAGAGAACAGGCTAGCAGTAGAGAGGCTAGGAGCGTGAGAGAAAACAGGCAGGCAGTGGAGAGGCTAGGAGAGTGAGAGAACAGGCTAGCAGTGGAGAGGCTAGGAGAGGGTGAGAGAACAGGCTAGCAGTGGAGAGGCTAGGAGCGTGAGAGAACAGGCTAGCAGTGGAGAGGCTAGGAGAGAGAGAACAGGCTAGCAGTGGAGAGGCTAGGAGCGTGAGAGAACAGGCTAGCAGTGGAGAGGCCAGGAGGTTGAGAGAACAGGCTAGCAGTGGAGAGGCTTGGAGAGAGAGAACAGGGCAGCAGTGGAGAGGCTAGGAGCGTGAGAGAGAACAGGCTAGCAGTGGAGAGGCTAGGAGCGTGAGAGAACAGGCTAGCAGTGGAGAGACTAAGGAGAGTGAGAGAACAGGCTAGCAGTAGAGAGGCTAGGAGCGTGAGAGAGAACAGGCTAGCAGTGGAGAGGCTAGGAGAGTGAGAGAGAACAGGCTAGCAGTGGAGAGGCTAGGAGAGAGAGAACAGGCTAGCAGTGGAGAGGCTAGGAGAGTGAGAGCACAGGCTAGCAGTGGAGAGGCTAGGAGAGTGAGAGAACAGGCTAGCAGTGGAGAGGCTAGGAGCGTGAGAGAATAGGCTAGCAGTAGAGAGGCTAGGAGCGTGAGAGAGAACAGGCAGGCAGTGGAGAGGCTAGGAAAGTGAGAGAGAACAGGCTAGCAGTGGAGAGGCTAGGAGGGTGAGAGAACAGGCTAGCAGTGGAGAGGCTAGGAGAGTGAGAGAGAACAGGCTAGCAGTGGAGAGGCTAGGAGCGTGAGGGAACAGGCTAGCAGTAGAGAGGCTAGGAGCGTGAGAGAGAACAGGCTAGCAGTGGAGAGGCTAGGAGGGTGAGAGAACAGGCTAGCAGTGGAGAGGCTAGGAGCGTGAGAGAGAACAGGCTAGCAGTGGAGAGGCTAGGAGAGTGAGAGAGAACAGGCTAGCAGTGGAGAGGCTAGGAGGGTGAGAGAACAGGCTAGCAGTGGAGAGGCTAGGAGCGTGAGAGAACAGGCTAGCAGTGGAGAGGCTAGGAGAGAGAGAACAGGCTAGCAGTGGAGAGGCTAGGAGCGTGAGAGAACAGGCTAGCAGTGGAGAGGCTAGGAGTGAGAGAGAACAGGCTAGCAGTAGAGAGGCTAGGAGGGTGAGAGAGAACAGGCTAGCCGTGGAGAGGCTGAGAGTGAGAGAACAGGCTAGCAGTAGAGAGGCTAGGAGCGTGAGCGAACAGGCTAGCAGTGGAGAGGCTAGGAGAGTGAGAGATAACAGGCTAGCAGTGGAGAGGCTAGGAGAGTGAGAGAGAACAGGCTAGCAGTGGAGAGGCTAGGAGAGAGAGAACAGGCTAGCAGTGGAGAGGCTAGGAGAGTGAGAGAACAGGCTAGCAGTGGAGAGGCTAGGAGAGTGAGAGAACAGGCTAGCAGTGGAGAGGCTAGGAGAGTGAGAGAACAGGCTAGCAGTGGAGAGGCTAGGAGAGTGAGAGAACAGGCTAGCAGTGGAGAGGCTAGGAGGGTGAGAGAACAGGCTAGCAGTGGAGTGGCTAGGAGCGTGAGAGAACAGGCTAGCAGTAGAGAGGCTAGGAGAGAGAGAATAGGCTAGCAGTGGAGAGGCTAGGAGCGTGAGAGAACAGGCTAGCAGTGGAGAGGCCAGGAGGGTGAGAGAACAGGCTAGCAGTGGAGAGGCTAGGAGCGTGAGAGAGAACAGGCTAGCAGTAGAGAGGCTAGGAGAGAGAGAACAGGCGAGCAGTGGAGAGGCTAGGAGAGTGAGAGAGAACAGGCTAGCAGTGGAGAGGCTAGGAGAGGGTGAGAGAACAGGCTAGCAGTGGAGAGGCTAGGAGAGGGTGAGAGAACAGGCTAGCAGTAGAGAGGCTAGGAGAGTGAGAGAACAGGCTAGCAGTGGAGAGGCTTGGAGAGAGAGAACAGGGCAGCAGTGGAGAGGCTAGGAGCGTGAGAGAGAACAGGCAAGCAGTGGAGAGGCTAGGAGCGTGAGAGAACAGGCTAGCAGTGGAGAGGCTAGGAGCGTGAGAGAACAGGCTAGCAGTAGAGAGGCTAGGAGCGTGAGAGAGAACAGGCTAGGAGTGGAGAGGCTAGGAGAGTGAGAGAGAACAGGCTAGCAGTGGAGAGGCTAGGAGAGTGAGAGAACAGGCTAGCAGTGGAGAGACTAGGAGAGTGAGAGCACAGGCTAGCAGTGGAGAGACTAGGAGCGTGAGAGAACAGGCTAGCAGTAGAGAGGCTAGGAGCGTGAGAGAAAACAGGCAGGCAGTGGAGAGGCTAGGAGAGTGAGAGAACAGGCTAGCAGTGGAGAGGCTAGGAGAGGGTGAGAGAACAGGCTAGCAGTGGAGAGGCTAGGAGCGTGAGAGAACAGGCTAGCAGTGGAGAGGCTAGGAGAGAGAGAACAGGCTAGCAGTGGAGAGGCTAGGAGCGTGAGAGAACAGGCTAGCAGTGGAGAGGCCAGGAGGTTGAGAGAACAGGCTAGCAGTGGAGAGGCTTGGAGAGAGAGAACAGGGCAGCAGTGGAGAGGCTAGGAGCGTGAGAGAGAACAGGCTAGCAGTGGAGAGGCTAGGAGCGTGAGAGAACAGGCTAGCAGTGGAGAGACTAAGGAGAGTGAGAGAACAGGCTAGCAGTAGAGAGGCTAGGAGCGTGAGAGAGAACAGGCTAGCAGTGGAGAGGCTAGGAGAGTGAGAGAGAGAACAGGCTAGCAGTGGAGAGGCTAAGGAGCGTGAGAGAACAGGCTAGCAGTGGAGAGGCTAGGAGCGTGAGAGAACAGGCTAGCAGTAGAGAGGCTAGGAGGGTGAGAGAGAACAGGCGAGCCGTGGAGAGGCTATGAGAGTGAGAGAACAGGCTAGCAGTAGAGAGGCTAGGAGCGTGAGAGAGAACAGGCTAGCAGTGGAGAGGCTAGGAGAGTGAGAGAGAACAGGCTAGCAGTGGAGAGGCTAGGAGAGTGAGAGAGAACAGGCTAGCAGTGGAGAGGCTAGGAGAGTGAGAGAGAACAGGCTAGCAGTGGAGAGGCTAGGAGAGAGAGAACAGGCTAGCAGTGGAGAGGCTAGGAGAGTGAGAGCACAGGCTAGCAGTGGAGAGGCTAGGAGAGTGAGAGAACAGGCTAGCAGTGGAGAGGCTAGGAGCGTGAGAGAATAGGCTAGCAGTAGAGAGGCTAGGAGCGTGAGAGAGAACAGGCTAGCAGTGGAGAGGCTAGGAGGGTGAGAGAACAGGCTAGCAGTGGAGAGGCTAGGAGCGTGAGAGAACAGGCTAGCAGTGGAGAGGCTAGGAGAGTGAGAGAGAACAGGCAGGCAGTGGAGAGGCTAGGAAAGTGAGAGAGAACAGGCTAGCAGTGGAGAGGCTAGGAGGGTGAGAGAACAGGCTAGCAGTGGAGAGGCTAGGAGAGTGAGAGAGAACAGGCTAGCAGTGGAGAGGCTAGGAGCGTGAGGGAACAGGCTAGCAGTAGAGAGGCTAGGAGCGTGAGAGAGAACAGGCTAGCAGTGGAGAGGCTAGGAGGGTGAGAGAACAGGCTAGCAGTGGAGAGGCTAGGAGCGTGAGAGAGAACAGGCTAGCAGTGGAGAGGCTAGGAGAGTGAGAGAGAACAGGCTAGCAGTGGAGAGGCTAGGAGGGTGAGAGAACAGGCTAGCAGTGGAGAGGCTAGGAGCGTGAGAGAACAGGCTAGCAGTGGAGAGGCTAGGAGAGAGAGAACAGGCTAGCAGTGGAGAGGCTAGGAGCGTGAGAGAACAGGCTAGCAGTGGAGAGGCTAGGAGTGTGAGAGAACAGGCTAGCAGTAGAGAGGCTAGGAGGGTGAGAGAGAACAGGCTAGCCGTGGAGAGGCTATGAGAGTGAGAGAACAGGCTAGCAGTAGAGAGGCTAGGAGCGTGAGCGAACAGGCTAGCAGTGGAGAGGCTAGGAGAGTGAGAGATAACAGGCTAGCAGTGGAGAGGCTAGGAGAGTGAGAGAGAACAGGCTAGCAGTGGAGAGGCTAGGAGAGAGAGAACAGGCTAGCAGTGGAGAGGCTAGGAGAGTGAGAGAACAGGCTAGCAGTGGAGAGGCTAGGAGAGTGAGAGAACAGGCTAGCAGTGGAGAGGCTAGGAGAGTGAGAGAACAGGCTAGCAGTGGAGAGGCTAGGAGAGTGAGAGAACAGGCTAGCAGTGAAGAGGCTAGGAGCGTGAGAGAACAGGCTAGCAGTAGAGAGGCTAGGAGCGTGAGAGAGAACAGGCTAGCAGTGGAGAGGCTAGGAAGGTGAGAGAACAGGCTAGCAGTGGAGAGGCTAGGAGGGTGAGAGAACAGGCTAGCAGTGGAGAGGCTAGGAGAGTGAGAGAACAGGCTAGCAGTGGAGAGGCTAGGAGCGTGAGAGAACAGGCTAGCAGTGGAGAGGCTAGGAGAGTGAGAACAGGCTAGCAGTGGAGAGGCTAGGAGCGTGAGAGAACAGGCTAGCAGTGGAGAGGCCAGGAGGGTGAGAGAACAGGCTAGCAGTGGAGAGGCTTGGAGAGAGAGAACAGGGCAGCAGTGGAGAGGCTAGGAGCGTGAGAGAGAACAGGCTAGCAGTGGAGAGGCTAGGAGCGTGAGAGAACAGGCTAGCAGTGGAGAGACTAAGGAGAGTGAGAGAACAGGCTAGCAGTAGAGAGGCTAGGAGCATGAGAGAGAACAGGCTAGCAGTGGAGAGGCTAGGAGAGTGAGAGAGAGAACAGGCTAGCAGTGGAGAGGCTAAGGAGCGTGAGAGAACAGGCTAGCAGTGGAGAGGCTAGGAGCGTGAGAGAACAGGCTAGCAGTAGAGAGGCTAGGAGGGTGAGAGAGAACAGGCGAGCCGTGGAGAGGCTATGAGAGTGAGAGAACAGGCTAGCAGTAGAGAGGCTAGGAGCGTGAGAGAGAACAGGCTAGCAGTGGAGAGGCTAGGAGAGTGAGAGAACAGGCTAGCAGTGAAGAGGCTAGGAGCGTGAGAGAACAGGCTAGCAGTAGAGAGGCTAGGAGCGTGAGAGAGAACTGGCTAGCAGTGGAGAGGCTAGGAGGGTGAGAGAACAGGCTAGCAGTGGAGAGGCTAGGAGAGTGAGAGAACAGGCTAGCAGTGGAGAGGCTAGGAGCGTGAGAGAACAGGCTAGCAGTGGAGAGGCTAGGAGAGTGAGAACAGGCTAGCAGTGGAGAGGCTAGGAGCGTGAGAGAACAGGCTAGCAGTGGAGAGGCCAGGAGGGTGAGAGAACAGGCTAGCAGTGGAGAGGCTTGGAGAGAGAGAACAGGGCAGCAGTGGAGAGGCTAGGAGCGTGAGAGAGAACAGGCTAGCAGTGGAGAGGCTAGGAGCGTGAGAGAACAGGCTAGCAGTGGAGAGACTAAGGAGAGTGAGAGAACAGGCTAGCAGTAGAGAGGCTAGGAGCGTGAGAGAGAACAGGCTAGCAGTGGAGAGGCTAGGAGAGTGAGAGAGAGAACAGGCTAGCAGTGGAGAGGCTAAGGAGCGTGAGAGAACAGGCTAGCAGTGGAGAGGCTAGGAGCGTGAGAGAACAGGCTAGCAGTAGAGAGGCTAGGAGGGTGAGAGAGAACAGGCGAGCCGTGGAGAGGCTATGAGAGTGAGAGAACAGGCTAGCAGTAGAGAGGCTAGGAGCGTGAGAGAGAACAGGCTAGCAGTGGAGAGGCTAGGAGAGTGAGAGAGAACAGGCTAGCAGTGGAGAGGCTAGGAGAGAGAGAACAGGCTAGCAGTGGAGAGGCTAGGAGAGTGAGAGAACAGGCTAGCAGTGGAGAGGCTAGGAGCGTGAGAGAATAGGCTAGCAGTAGAGAGGCTAGGAGCGTGAGAGAGAACAGGCTAGCAGTGGAGAGGCTAGGAGGGTGAGAGAACAGGCTAGCAGTGGAGAGGCTAGGAGCGTGAGAGAACAGGCTAGCAGTGGAGAGGCTAGGAGAGTGAGAGAGAACAGGCAGGCAGTGGAGAGGCTAGGAAAGTGAGAGAGAACAGGCTAGCAGTGGAGAGGCTAGGAGGGTGAGAGAACAGGCTAGCAGTGGAGAGGCTAGGAGAGTGAGATAGAACAGGCTAGCAGTGGAGAGGCTAGGAGAGTGAGAGAGAACAGGCTAGCAGTGGAGAGGCTAGGAGAGAGAGAACAGGCTAGCAGTGGAGAGGCTAGGAGAGTGAGAGAACAGGCTAGCAGTGGAGAGGCTAGGAGAGTGAGAGAACAGGCTAGCAGTGGAGAGGCTTGGAGAGAGAGAACAGGGCAGCAGTGGAGAGGCTAGGAGCGTGAGAGAGAACAGGCAAGCAGTGGAGAGGCTAGGAGCGTGAGAGAACAGGCTAGCAGTGGAGAGGCTAGGAGCGTGAGAGAACAGGCTAGCAGTAGAGAGGCTAGGAGCGTGAGAGAGAACAGGCTAGGAGTGGAGAGGCTAGGAGAGTGAGAGATAACAGGCTAGCAGTGGAGAGGCTAGGAGAGTGAGAGAGAACAGGCTAGCAGTGGAGAGGCTAGGAGAGTGAGAGAACAGGCTAGCAGTGGAGAGACTAGGAGAGTGAGAGCACAGGCTAGCAGTGGAGAGACTAGGAGCGTGAGAGAACAGGCTAGCAGTGGAGAGGCTAGGAGAGAGAGAACAGGCTAGCAGTGGAGAGGCTAGGAGCGTGAGAGAACAGGCTAGCAGTGGAGAGGCCAGGAGGTTGAGAGAACAGGCTAGCAGTGGAGAGGCTTGGAGAGAGAGAACAGGGCAGCAGTGGAGAGGCTAGGAGCGTGAGAGAGAACAGGCTAGCAGTGGAGAGGCTAGGAGCGTGAGAGAACAGGCTAGCAGTGGAGAGACTAAGGAGAGTGAGAGAACAGGCTAGCAGTAGAGAGGCTAGGAGCGTGAGAGAGAACAGGCTAGCAGTGGAGAGGCTAGGAGAGTGAGAGAGAGAACAGGCTAGCAGTGGAGAGGCTAGGAGAGAGAGAACAGGCTAGCAGTGGAGAGGCTAGGAGAGTGAGAGCACAGGCTAGCAGTGGAGAGGCTAGGAGAGTGAGAGAACAGGCTAGCAGTGGAGAGGCTAGGAGCGTGAGAGAATAGGCTAGCAGTAGAGAGGCTAGGAGCGTGAGAGAGAACAGGCTAGCAGTGGAGAGGCTAGGAGGGTGAGAGAACAGGCTAGCAGTGGAGAGGCTAGGAGCGTGAGAGAACAGGCTAGCAGTGGAGAGGCTAGGAGAGTGAGAGAGAACAGGCAGGCAGTGGAGAGGCTAGGAAAGTGAGAGAGAACAGGCTAGCAGTGGAGAGGCTAGGAGGGTGAGAGAACAGGCTAGCAGTGGAGAGGCTAGGAGAGTGAGAGAGAACAGGCTAGCAGTGGAGAGGCTAGGAGCGTGAGGGAACAGGCTAGCAGTAGAGAGGCTAGGAGCGTGAGAGAGAACAGGCTAGCAGTGGAGAGGCTAGGAGGGTGAGAGAACAGGCTAGCAGTGGAGAGGCTAGGAGCGTGAGAGAGAACAGGCTAGCAGTGGAGAGGCTAGGAGAGTGAGAGAGAACAGGCTAGCAGTGGAGAGGCTAGGAGGGTGAGAGAACAGGCTAGCAGTGGAGAGGCTAGGAGCGTGAGAGAACAGGCTAGCAGTGGAGAGGCTAGGAGAGAGAGAACAGGCTAGCAGTGGAGAGGCTAGGAGCGTGAGAGAACAGGCTAGCAGTGGAGAGGCTAGGAGTGTGAGAGAACAGGCTAGCAGTAGAGAGGCTAGGAGGGTGAGAGAGAACAGGCTAGCCGTGGAGAGGCTATGAGAGTGAGAGAACAGGCTAGCAGTAGAGAGGCTAGGAGCGTGAGCGAACAGGCTAGCAGTGGAGAGGCTAGGAGAGTGAGAGATAACAGGCTAGCAGTGGAGAGGCTAGGAGAGTGAGAGAGAACAGGCTAGCAGTGGAGAGGCTAGGAGAGAGAGAACAGGCTAGCAGTGGAGAGGCTAGGAGAGTGAGAGAACAGGCTAGCAGTGGAGAGGCTAGGAGAGTGAGAGAACAGGCTAGCAGTGGAGAGGCTAGGAGAGTGAGAGAACAGGCTAGCAGTGGAGAGGCTAGGAGAGTGAGAGAACAGGCTAGCAGTGAAGAGGCTAGGAGCGTGAGAGAACAGGCTAGCAGTAGAGAGGCTAGGAGCGTGAGAGAGAACAGGCTAGCAGTGGAGAGGCTAGGAAGGTGAGAGAACAGGCTAGCAGTGGAGAGGCTAGGAGGGTGAGAGACAAGGCTAGCAGTGGAGAGGCTAGGAGAGTGAGAGAACAGGCTAGCAGTGGAGAGGCTAGGAGCGTGAGAGAACAGGCTAGCAGTGGAGAGGCTAGGAGAGTGAGAACAGGCTAGCAGTGGAGAGGCTAGGAGCGTGAGAGAACAGGCTAGCAGTGGAGAGGCCAGGAGGGTGAGAGAACAGGCTAGCAGTGGAGAGGCTTGGAGAGAGAGAACAGGGCAGCAGTGGAGAGGCTAGGAGCGTGAGAGAGAACAGGCTAGCAGTGGAGAGGCTAGGAGCGTGAGAGAACAAGCTAGCAGTGGAGAGACTAAGGAGAGTGAGAGAACAGGCTAGCAGTAGAGAGGCTAGGAGCGTGAGAGAGAACAGGCTAGCAGTGGAGAGGCTAGGAGAGTGAGAGAGAGAACAGGCTAGCAGTGGAGAGGCTAAGGAGCGTGAGAGAACAGGCTAGCAGTGGAGAGGCTAGGAGCGTGAGAGAACAGGCTAGCAGTAGAGAGGCTAGGAGGGTGAGAGAGAACAGGCGAGCCGTGGAGAGGCTATGAGAGTGAGAGAACAGGCTAGCAGTAGAGAGGCTAGGAGCGTGAGAGAGAACAGGCTAGCAGTGGAGAGGCTAGGAGAGTGAGAGAGAACAGGCTAGCAGTGGAGAGGCTAGGAGAGAGAGAACAGGCTAGCAGTGGAGAGGCTAGGAGAGTGAGAGAACAGGCTAGCAGTGGAGAGGCTAGGAGCGTGAGAGAATAGGCTAGCAGTAGAGAGGCTAGGAGCGTGAGAGAGAACAGGCTAGCAGTGGAGAGGCTAGGAGGGTGAGAGAACAGGCTAGCAGTGGAGAGGCTAGGAGCGTGAGAGAACAGGCTAGCAGTGGAGAGGCTAGGAGAGTGAGAGAGAACAGGCAGGCAGTGGAGAGGCTAGGAAAGTGAGAGAGAACAGGCTAGCAGTGGAGAGGCTAGGAGGGTGAGAGAACAGGCTAGCAGTGGAGAGGCTAGGAGAGTGAGATAGAACAGGCTAGCAGTGGAGAGGCTAGGAGCGTGAGGGAACAGGCTAGCAGTAGAGAGGCTAGGAGCGTGAGAGAGAACAGGCTAGCAGTGGAGAGGCTAGGAGGGTGAGAGAACAGGCTAGCAGTGGAGAGGCTAGGAGCGTGAGAGAGAACAGGCTAGCAGTGGAGAGGCTAGGAGAGTGAGAGAGAACAGGCAGGCAGTGGAGAGGCTAGGAGAGTGAGAGAGAACAGGCTAGCAGTGGAGAGGCTAGGAGGGTGAGAGAACAGGCTAGCAGTGGAGAGGCTAGGAGCGTGAGAGAACAGGCTAGCAGTGGAGAGGCTAGGAGAGAGATAACAGGCTAGCAGTGGAGAGGCTAGGAGCGTGAGAGAACAGGCTAGCAGTGGAGAGGCTAGGAGTGTGAGAGAACAGGCTAGCAGTAGAGAGGCTAGGAGGGTGAGAGAGAACAGGCTAGCCGTGGAGAGGCTATGAGAGTGAGAGAACAGGCTAGCAGTAGAGAGGCTAGGAGCGTGAGAGAACAGGCTAGCAGTGGAGAGGCTAGGAGAGTGAGAGATAACAGGCTAGCAGTGGAGAGGCTAGGAGAGAGAGAGAACAGGCTAGCAGTGGAGAGGCTAGGAGAGAGAGAACAGGCTAGCAGTGGAGAGGCTAGGAGAGTGAGAGAACAGGCTAGCAGTGGAGAGGCTAGGAGAGTGAGAGAACAGGCTAGCAGTGGAGAGGCTAGGAGAGTGAGAGAACAGGCTAGCAGTGGAGAGGCTAGGAGAGTGAGAGAACAGGCTAGCAGTGAAGAGGCTAGGAGCGTGAGAGAACAGGCTAGCAGTAGAGAGGCTAGGAGCGTGAGAGAGAACAGGCTAGCAGTGGAGAGGCTAGGAAGGTGAGAGAACAGGCTAGCAGTGGAGAGGCTAGGAGGGTGAGAGAACAGGCTAGCAGTGGAGAGGCTAGGAGAGTGAGAGAACAGGCTAGCAGTGGAGAGGCTAGGAGCGTGAGAGAACAGGCTAGCAGTGGAGAGGCCAGGAGGGTGAGAGAACAGGCTAGCAGTGGAGAGGCTAGGAGAGTGAGAGATAACAGGCTAGCAGTGGAGAGGCTAGGAGAGAGAGAGGGCAGGCGAGCAGTGGAGAGGCTAGGAGAGGGAGAGAGAACAGGCTAGCAGTGGAGAGGCTAGGAGAGGGTGAGAGAACAGGCTAGCAGTGGAGAGGCTAGGAGAGGGTGAGAGAACAGGCTAGCAGTGGAGAGGCTAGGAGAGTGAGAGAACAAGCTAGCAGTGGAGAGGCTTGGAGAGAGAGAACAGGGCAGCAGTGGAGAGGCTAGGAGCGTGAGAGAACAGGCTAGCAGTAGAGAGGCTAGGAGCGTGAGAGAGAACAGGCTAGCAGTGGAGAGGCTAGGAAGGTGAGAGAACAGGCTAGCAGTGGAGAGGCTAGGAGGGTGAGAGAACAGGCTAGCAGTGGAGAGGCTAGGAGAGTGAGAGAACAGGCTAGCAGTGGAGAGGCTAGGAGGGTGAGAGAACAGGCAGGCAGTGGAGAGGCTAGGAGCGTGAGAGAACAGGCTAGCAGTGGAGAGGCCAGGAGGGTGAGAGAACAGGCTAGCAGTGGAGAGGCTAGGAGCGTGAGAGAGAACAGGCTAGCAGTGGAGAGGCTAGGAGAGAGAGAGAGCAGGCGAGCAGTGGAGAGGCTAGGAGAGGGAGAGAGAACAGGCTAGCAGTGGAGAGGCTAGGAGAGGGTGAGAGAACAGGCTAGCAGTGGAGAGGCTAGGAGAGGGTGAGAGAACAGGCTAGCAGTGGAGAGGCTAGGAGAGTGAGAGAACAGGCTAGCAGTGGAGAGGCTTGGAGAGAGAGAACAGGGCAGCAGTGGAGAGGCTAGGAGCGTGAGAGAGAACAGGCTAGCAGTGGAGAGGCTAGGAGCGTGAGAGAACAGGCTAGCAGTGGAGAGGCTAAGGAGAGTGAGAGAACAGGCTAGCAGTAGAGAGGCTAGGAGCGTGAGAGAGAACAGGCTAGCAGTGGAGAGGCTAGGAGAGTGAGAGAGAGAACAGGCTAGCAGTGGAGAGGCTAAGGAGTGTGAGAGAGAGAACAGGCTAGCAGTGGAGAGGCTAAGGAGTGTGAGAGAACAGGCTAGCAGTGGAGTGGCTAGGAGCGTGAGAGAACAGGCTAGCAGTAGAGAGGCTAGGAGAGAGAGAATAGGCTAGCAGTGGAGAGGCTAGGAGCGTGAGAGAACAGGCTAGCAGTGGAGAGGCCAGGAGGGTGAGAGCACAGGCTAGCAGTGGAGAGGCTAGGAGCGTGAGAGAGAACAGGCTAGCAGTGGAGAGGCTAGGAGAGAGAGAGAGAACAGGCGAGCAGTGGAGAGGCTAGGAGAGTGAGAGAGAACAGGCTAGCAGTGGAGAGGCTAGGAGAGGGTGAGAGAACAGGCTAGCAGTGGAGAGGCTAGGAGAGGGTGAGAGAACAGGCTAGCAGTGGAGAGGCTAGGAGAGTGAGAGAACAGGCTAGCAGTGGAGGCTTGGAGAAAGAGAACAGGGCAGCAGTGGAGAGGCTAGGACCGTGAGAGAGAACAGGCTAGCAGTGGAGAGGCTAGGAGAGTGAGAGAGAGAACAGGCTAGCAGTGGAGAGGCTAAGGAACGTGAGAGAACAGGCTAGCAGTGGAGGCTTGGAGAAAGAGAACAGGGCAGCAGTGGAGAGGCTAGGACCGTGAGAGAGAACAGGCTAGCAGTGGAGAGGCTAGGAGAGTGAGAGAGAGAACAGGCTAGCAGTGGAGAGGCTAAGGAACGTGAGAGAACAGGCTAGCAGTGGAGAGGCTAGGAGAGTGAGAGAGAACAGGCTAGCAGTAGAGAGGCTAGGAGCGTGAGAGAGAACAGGCTAGCAGTGGAGAGGCTAGGAGGGTGAGAGAACAGGCTAGCAGTGGAGAGGCTAGGAGCGTGAGAGGGAACAGGCTAGCAGTGGAGAGGCTAGGAGAGTGAGAGAGAACAGGCAGGCAGTGGAGAGGCTAGGAGAGTGAGAGAGAACAGGCTAGCAGTGGAGAGGCTAGGAGGGTGAGAGAACAGGCGAGCAGTGGAGAGGCTAGGAGGGTGAGAGAACAGGCTAGCAGTGGAGAGGCTAGGAGCATGAGAGAGAACAGGCTAGCAGTGGAGAGGCTAGGAGAGTGAGAGAACAGGCAGGCAGTGGAGAGGCTAGGAGAGTGAGAGAGAACAGGCTAGCAGTGGAGAGGCTAGGAGGGTGAGAGAACAGGCTAGCAGTGGAGAGGCTAGGAGAGTGAGAGAACAGGCTAGCAGTGGAGAGGCTAGGAGGGTGAGAGAACAGGCTAGCAGTGGAGAGGCGAGGAGCGTGAGAGAACAGGCTAGCAGTGGAGAGGCTAGGAGAGAGAGAACAGGCTAGCAGTGGAGAGGCTAGGAGCGTGAGAGAACAGGCTAGTAGTGGAGAGGCCAGGAGGGTGAGAGAACAGGCTAGCAGTGGAGAGGCTTGGAGAGAGAGAACAGGGCAGCAGTGGAGAGGCTAGGAGCGTGAGAGAACAGGCTAGCAGTGGAGAGGCTAAGGAGAGTGAGAGAACAGGCTAGCAGTAGAGAGGCTAGGAGCGTGAGAGAGAACAGGCTAGCAGTGGAG
Source organism: Petromyzon marinus (assembly GCF_048934315.1). NCBI lineage: Eukaryota > Metazoa > Chordata > Hyperoartia > Petromyzontiformes > Petromyzontidae > Petromyzon > Petromyzon marinus. Next base: position 90,997 of record NW_027422772.1, read on the forward strand.
AGGCTAGGAGAGTGAGAGAGAGAACAGGCTAGCAGTGGAGAGGCTAAGGAGCGTGAGAGAACAGGCTAGCAGTGGAGAGGCTAGGAGGGTGAGAGAACTGGCTTGCAGTGGAGAGGCTAGGAGAGTGAGAGAGAACAGGCAGGCAGTGGAGAGGCTAGGAGAGTGAGAGAGAACAGGCTAGCAGTGGAGAGGCTAGGAGGGTGAGAGAACAGGCTAGCAGTGGAGAGGCTAGGAGCGTGAGAGAACAGGCTAGCAGTGGAGAGGCTAGGAGAGTGAGAGAACAGGCTAGCAGTGGAGAGGCTAGGAGGGTGAGAGAACAGGCTAGCAGTGGAGAGGCTAGGAGCGTGAGAGAACAGGCTAGCAGTGGAGAGGCTAGGAGAGAGAACAAGCTAGCAGTGGAGAGGCTAGGAGCGTGAGAGAACAGGCTAGCAGTGGAGAGGCCAGGAGGGTGAGAGAACAGGCTAGCAGTGGAGAGGCTAGGAGCGTGAGATAGAACAGGCTAGCAGTGGAGAGGCTAGGAGAGAGAGAGAGAACAGGCGAGCAGTGGAGAGGCTAGGAGAGTGAGAGAGAACAGGCTAGCAGTGGAGAGGCTAGGAGAGGGTGAGAAAACAGGCTAGCAGTGGAGAGGCTAGGAGAGGGTGAGAGAACAGGCTAGCAGTGGAGAGGCTAGGAGAGTGAGAGAACAGGCTAGCAGTGGAGAGGCTAGGAGAGTGAGAGAACAGGCTAGCAGTGGAGAGGCTTGGAGAGAGAGAACAGGGCAGCAGTGGAGAGGCTAGGAGCGTGAGAGAGAACAGGCTAGCAGTGGAGAGGCTAGGAGCGTGAGAGAACAGGCTAGCAGTGGAGAGGCTAAGGAGAGTGAGAGAACAGGCTAGCAGTAGAGAGGCTAGGAGTGTGAGAGAGAACAGGCTAGCAGTGGAGAGGCTAGGAGAGTGAGAGAGAGAACAGGCTAGCAGTGGAGAGGCTAAGGAGTGTGAAAGAACAGGCTAGCAGTGGAGAGGCTAGGAGAGCGAGACAACAGGCAAGCAGTGGAGAGGCTAGTAGGGTGAGAGAACAGGCTAGCAGTGGAGTGGCTAGGAGCGTGAGAGAACAGGCTAGCAGTAGAGAGGCTAGGAGAGAGAGAATAGGCTAGCAGTGGAGAGGCTAGGAGCGTGAGAGAACAGGCTAGCAGTGGAGAGGCCAGGAGGGTGAGAGAACAGGCTAGCAGTGGAGAGGCTAGGAGCGTGAGAGAGAACAGGCAAGCAGTGGAGAGGCTAGGAGCGTGAGAGAACAGGCTAGCAGTGGAGAGGCTAAGGAGAGTGAGAGAACAGGCTATCAGTAGAGAGGCTAGGAGCGTGAGAGAGAACAGGCTAGCAGTGGAGAGGCTAGGAGAGAGAGAACAGGCTAGCAGTGGAGAGGCTAAGGAGCGTGAGAGAACAGGCTAGCAGTGGAGAGGCTAGAAGAGTGAGAAAGAACAGGCTAGCAGTGGAGAGGCTAGGAGAGGGTGAGAGAACAGGCTAGCAGTGGAGAGGCTAGGAGAGGGTGAGAGAACAGGCTAGCAGTGGACAGGCTAGGAGAGTGAGAGAACAGGCTAGCAGTGGAGCGGCTTGGAGAGAGAGAACAGGGCAGCAGTGGAGAGGCTAGGAGCGTGAGAGAGAACAGGCTAGCAGTGGAGAGGCTAGGAGCGTGAGAGAACAGGCTAGCAGTGGAGAGGCTAGGAGCGTGAGAGAGAACTGGCTAGCAGTGGAGAGGCTAGGAGAGTGAGAGAGAACAGGCAGGCAGTGGAGAGGCTAGGAGAGTGAGAGAGAACAGGCTAGCAGTGGAGAGGCTAGGAGAGTGAGAGAGAACAGGCTAGCAGTGGAGAGGCTAGGAGGGTGAGAGAACAGGCTAGCAGTGGAGAGGCTAGGAGCGTGAGAGAACAGGCTAGCAGTGGAGAGGCTAGGAGGGTGAGAGAACAGGCTAGCAGTGGAGAGGCTAGGAGCGTGAGAGAACAGGCTAGCAGTGGAGAGGCTAAGGAGCGTGAGAGAACAGGCTAGCAGTGTAGAGGCTAGAAGAGTGAGAGAGAACAGGCTAGCAGTGGAGAGGCTAGGAGAGTGAGAGAGAACAGGCTAGCAGTGGAGAGGCTAGGAGAGGGGGTGAGAGAACAGGCTAGCAGTGGAGAGGCTAGGAGAGTGAGAGAACAGGCTAGCAGTGGAGAGGCTTGGAGAGAGAGAACAGGGCAGCAGTGGAGAGGCTAGGAGCGTGAGCGAGAACAGGCTAGCAGTGGAGAGGCTAGGAGCGTGAGAGAACAGGCTAGCAGTGGAGAGGCTAGGAGCGTGAGAGAACAGGCTAGCAGTGGAGAGGCTAGGAGGGTGAGAGAACAGGCTAGCAGTGGAGAGGCTAGGAGCGTGAGAGAACAGGCTAGCAGTGGAGAGGCTAGGAGAGTGAGAGAACAGGCTAGCAGTGGAGAGGCTAGGAGGGTGAGAGAACAGGCTAGCAGTGGAGAGGCTAGGAGCGTGAGAGAACAGGCTAGCAGTGGAGAGGCTAGGAGAGAGAACAGGCTAGCAGTGGAGAGGCTAGGAGCGTGAGAGCACAGGCTAGCAGTGGAGAGGCCAGGAGGGTGAGAGAACAGGCTAGCAGTGGAGAGGCTAGGAGAGTGAGAGAACAGGCTAGCAGTGGAGAGGCTTGGAGAGAGAAAACAGGGCAGCAGTGGAGAGGCTAGGAGCGTGAGAGAGAACAGGCTAGCAGTGGAGAGGCTAGGAGCGTGAGAGAACAGGCTAGCAGTGGAGAGGCTAAGGAGAGTGAGAGAACAGGCTAGCAGTAGAGAGGCTAGGAGTGTGAGAGCGAACAGGCTAGCAGTGGAGAGGCTAGGAGAGTGAGAGAGAGAACAGGCTAGCAGTGGAGAGGCTAAGGAGTGTGAGAGAACAGGCTAGCAGTGGAGTGGCTAGGAGCGTGAGAGAACAGGCTAGCAGTAGAGAGGCTAGGAGAGAGAGAATAGGCTAGCAGTGGAGAGGCTAGGAGCGTGAGAGAACAGGCTAACAGTGGAGAGGCCAGGAGGGTGAGAGAACAGGCTAGCAGTGGAGAGGCTAGGAGCGTGAGAGAGAACAGGCTAGCAGTGGAGAGGCTAGGAGCGTGAGAGAACAGGCTAGCAGTGGAGAGGCTAGGAGAGAGAGAACAGGCTAGCAGTGGAGAGGCTAGGAGCGTGAGAGAACAGGCTAGCAGTGGAGAGGCTAGGAGCGTGAGAGAACAGGCTAGCAGTAGAGAGGCTAGGAGGGTGAGAGAGAACAGGCTAGCAGTGGAGAGGCTAGGAGAGTGAGAGAGAACAGGCTAGCAGTGGAGAGGCTAGGAGCGTGAGAGAGAACAGGCTAGCAGTGGAGAGGCTAGGAGAGTGAGAGAGAACAGGCAGTGGAGAGGCTAGGAGAGTGAGAGAGAACAGGCTAGCAGTGGAGAGGCTAGGAGGGTGAGAGAACAGGCTAGCAGTGGAGAGGCTAGGAGAGGGTGAGAGAACAGGCTAGCAGTGGAGAGGCTAGGAGAGTGAGAGAACAAGCTAGCAGTGGAGAGGCTTGGAGAGAGAGAACAGGGCAGCAGTGGAGAGGCTAGGAGCGTGAGAGAACAGGCTAGCAGTAGAGAGGCTAGGAGCGTGAGAGAGAACAGGCTAGCAGTGGAGAGGCTAGGAGGGTGAGAGAACAGGCTAGCAGTGGAGAGGCTAGGAGAGTGAGAGAACAGGCTAGCAGTGGAGAGGCTAGGAGGGTGAGAGAACAGGCTAGCAGTGGAGAGGCTAGGAGCGTGAGAGAACAGGCTAGCAGTGGAGAGGCCAGGAGGGTGAGAGAACAGGCTAGCAGTGGAGAGGCTAGGAGCGTGAGAGAGAACAGGCTAGCAGTGGAGAGGCTAGGAGAGAGAGAGAGCAGGCGAGCAGTGGAGAGGCTAGGAGAGGGAGAGAGAACAGGCTAGCAGTGGAGAGGCTAGGAGAGGGTGAGAGAACAGGCTAGCAGTGGAGAGGCTAGGAGAGGGTGAGAGAACAGGCTAGCAGTGGAGAGGCTAGGAGAGTGAGAGAACAGGCTAGCAGTGGAGAGGCTTGGAGAGAGAGAACAGGGCAGCAGTGGAGAGGCTAGGAGCGTGAGAGAGAACAGGCTAGCAGTGGAGAGGCTAGGAGCGTGAGAGAACAGGCTAGCAGTGGAGAGGCTAGGAGAGTGAGAGAGAGAACAGGCTAGCAGTGGAGAGGCTAAGGAGTGTGAGAGAGAGAACAGGCTAGCAGTGGAGAGGCTAAGGAGTGAGAGAACAGGCTAGCAGTGGAGAGGCTAGGAGAGTGAGAGAGAACAGGCTAGCAGTGGAGAGGCTAAGGAGGGTGAGAGAATAGGCTAGCAGTGGAGTGGCTAGGAGCGTGAGAGAACAGGCTAGCAGTAGAGAGGCTAGGAGAGAGAGAATAGGCTAGCAGTGGAGAGGCTAGGAGCGTGAGAGAACAGGCTAGCAGTGGAGAGGCCAGGAGGGTGAGAGCACAGGCTAGCAGTGGAGAGGCTAGGAGCGTGAGCGAGAACAGGCTAGCAGTGGAGAGGCTAGGAGAGAGAGAACAGGCGAGCAGTGGAGAGGCTAGGAGAGTGAGAGAGAACAGGCTAGCAGTGGAGAGGCTAGGAGAGGGTGAGAGAACAGGCTAGCAGTGGAGAGGCTAGGAGAGTGAGAGAACAGGCTAGCAGTGGAGAGGCTTGGAGAGAAAGAACAGGGCAGCAGTGGAGAGGCTAGGACCGTGAGAGAGAACAGGCTAGCAGTGGAGAGGCTAGGAGAGTGAGAGAGAGAACAGGCTAGCAGTGGAGAGGCTAAGGAGCGTGAGAGAACAGGCTAGCAGTGGAGAGGCTAGGAGAATGAGAGAGAACAGGCTAGCAGTGGAGAGGCTAGGAGAGTGAGAGAGAACAGGCTAGCAGTGGAGAGGCTAGGAGAGTGAGAGAGAACAGGCTAGCAGTGGAGAGGCTAGGAGAGAGAGAACAGACTAGCAGTGGAGAGGCTAGGAGAGTGAGAGAACAGGCTAGCAGTGGAGAGGCTAGGAGAGTGAGAGAACAGGCTAGCAGTGGAGAGGCTAGGAGCGTGAGAGAACAGGCTAGCAGTAGAGAGGCTAGGAGCGTGAGAGAGAACAGGCTAGCAGTGGAGAGGCTAGGAGGGTGAGAGAACAGGCTAGCAGTGGAGAGGCTAGGAGCGTGAGAGAGAACAGGCTAGCAGTGGAGAGGCTAGGAGAGTGAGAGAGAACAGGCAGGCAGTGGAGAGGCTAGGAGAGTGAGAGAGAACAGGCTAGCAGTGGAGAGGCTAGGAGGGTGAGAGAACAGGCTAGCAGTGGAGAGGCTAGGAGGGTGAGAGAACAGGCTAGCAGTGGAGAGGCTAGGAGCATGAGAGAGAACAGGCTAGCAGTGGAGAGGCTAGGAGAGTGAGAGAACAGGCAGGCAGTGGAGAGGCTAGGAGAGTGAGAGAGAACAGGCTAGCAGTGGAGAGGCTAGGAGGGTGAGAGAACAGGCTAGCAGTGGAGAGGCTAGGAGAGTGAGAGAACAGGCTAGCAGTGGAGAGGCTAGGAGGGTGAGACAACAGGCTAGCAGTGGAGAGGCGAGGAGCGTGAGAGAACAGGCTAGCAGTGGAGAGGCTAGGAGAGAGAGAACAGGCTAGCAGTGGAGAGGCTAGGAGCGTGAGAGAACAGGCTAGTAGTGGAGAGGCCAGGAGGGTGAGAGAACAGGCTAGCAGTGGAGAGGCTAAGGAGAGTGAGAGAACAGGCTAGCAGTAGAGAGGCTAGGAGCGTGAGAGAGAACAGGCTAGCAGTGGAGAGGCTAGGAGAGTGAGAGAGAGAACAGGCTAGCAGTGGAGAGGCTAAGGAGCGTGAGAGAACAGGCTAGCAGTGGAGAGGCTAGGAGCGTGAGAGAACAGGATAGCAGTAGAGAGGCTAGGAGGGTGAGAGAGAACAGGCTAGCCGTGGAGAGGCTATGAGAGTGAGAGAACAGGCTAGCAGTAGAGAGGCTAGGAGCGTGAGAGAGAACAGGCTAGCAGTGGAGAGGCTAGGAGAGTGAGAGAGAACAGGCTAGCAGTGGAGAGGCTAGGAGAGTGAGAGAGAACAGGCTAGCAGTGGAGAGGCTAGGAGAGAGAGAACAGGCTAGCAGTGGAGAGGCTAGGAGAGTGAGAGAACAGGCTAGCAGTGGAGAGGCTAGGAGAGTGAGAGAACAGGCTAGCAGTGGAGAGGCTAGGAGCGTGAGAGAACAGGCTAGCAGTAGAGAGGCTAGGAGCGTGAGAGAGAACAGGCTAGCAGTGGAGAGGCTAGGAGGGTGAGAGAACAGGCTAGCAGTGGAGAGGCTAGGAGAGTGAGAGAGAACAGGCTAGCAGTGGAGAGGCTAGGAGGGTGAGAGAACAGGCTAGCAGTGGAGAGGCTAGGAGAGTGAGAGAACAGGCTAGCAGTGAAGAGGCTAGGAGCGTGAGAGAACAGGCTAGCAGTGGAGAGGCTAGGAGCGTGAGAGAACAGGCTAGCAGTGGAGAGGCTAGGAGAGGGGGTGAGAGAACAGGCTAGCAGTGGAGAGGCTAGGAGAGTGAGAGAACAGGCTAGCAGTGGAGAGGCTTGGAGAGAGAGAACAGGGCAGCAGTGGAGAGGCTAGGAGCGTGAGAGAGAACAGGCTAGCAGTGGAGAGGCTAGGAGCGTGAGAGAACAGGCTAGCAGTGGAGAGGCTAGGAGCGTGAGAGAACAGGCTAGCAGTGGAGAGGCTAGGAGGGTGAGAGAACAGGCTAGCAGTGGAGAGGCTAGGAGCGTGAGAGAACAGGCTAGCAGTGGGGAGGCTAGGAGCGTGAGAGAGAACAGGCTAGCAGTGGAGAGGCTAGGAGGGTGAGAGAACAGGCTAGCAGTGGAGAGGCTAGGAGCGTGAGAGAACAGGCTAGCAGTGGAGAGGCTAGGAGAGAGAACAGGCTAGCAGTGGAGAGGCTAGGAGCGTGAGAGCACAGGCTAGCAGTGGAGAGGCTTGGAGAGAGAAAACAGGCTAGCAGTGGAGAGGCTAGGAGCGTGAGAGAGAACAGGCTAGCAGTGGAGAGGCTAGGAGCGTGAGAGAACAGGCTAGCAGTGGAGAGGCTAAGGAGAGTGAGAGAACAGGCTAGCAGTAGAGAGGCTAGGAGTGTGAGAGCGAACAGGCTAGCAGTGGAGAGGCTAGGAGAGTGAGAGAGAGAACAGGCTAGCAGTGGAGAGGCTAAGGAGTGTGAGAGAACAGGCTAGCAGTGGAGAGGCTAGGAGAGAGACAACAGGCAAGCAGTGGAGAGGCTAGGAGGGTGAGAGAACAGGCTAGCAGTGGAGTGGCTAGGAGCGTGAGAGAACAGGCTAGCAGTAGAGAGGCTAGGAGAGAGAGAATAAGCTAGCAGTGGAGAGGCTAGGAGCGTGAGAGAACAGGCTAACAGTGGAGAGGCCAGGAGGGTGAGAGAACAGGCTAGCAGTGGAGAGGCTAGGAGCGTGAGAGAGAACAGGCTAGCAGTGGAGAGGCTAGGAGCGTGAGAGAACAGGCTAGCAGTGGAGAGGCTAGGAGAGAGAGAACAGGCTAGCAGTGGAGAGGCTAGGAGAGAGAGAACAGGCTAGCAGTGGAGAGGCTAGGAGCGTGAGAGAACAGGCTAGCAGTGGAGAGGCTAGGAGCGTGAGAGAACAGGCTAGCAGTAGAGAGGATAGGAGGGTGAGAGAGAACAGGCTAGCAGTGGAGAGGCTAGGAGAGTGAGAGAGAACAGGCTAGCAGTGGAGAGGCTAGGAGCGTGAGAGAGAACAGGCTAGCAGTGGAGAGGCTAGGAGAGTGAGAGAGAACAGGCAGGCAGTGGAGAGGCTAGGAGAGTGAGAGAGAACAGACTAGCAGTGGAGAGGCTAGGAGGGTGAGAGAACAAGCTAGCAGTGGAGAGGCTTGGAGAGAGAGAACAGGGCAGCAGTGGAGAGGCTAGGAGCGTGAGAGAACAGGCTAGCAGTAGAGAGGCTAGGAGCGTGAGAGAGAACAGGCTAGCAGTGGAGAGGCTAGGAAGGTGAGAGAACAGGCTAGCAGTGGAGAGGCTAGGAGGGTGAGAGAACAGGCTAGCAGTGGAGAGGCTAGGAGAGTGAGAGAACAGGCTAGCAGTGGAGAGGCTAGGAGGGTGAGAGAACAGGCTAGCAGTGGAGAGGCTAGGAGCGTGAGAGAACAGGCTAGCAGTGGAGAGGCCAGGAGGGTGAGAGAACAGGCTAGCAGTGGAGAGGCTAGGAGCGTGAGAGAGAACAGGCTAGCAGTGGAGAGGCTAGGAGAGAGAGAGAGCAGGCGAGCAGTGGAGAGGCTAGGAGAGGGAGAGAGAACAGGCTAGCAGTGGAGAGGCTAGGAGAGGGTGAGAGAACAGGCTAGCAGTGGAGAGGCTAGGAGAGGGTGAGAGAACAGGCTAGCAGTGGAGAGGCTAGGAGAGTGAGAGAACAGGCTAGCAGTGGAGAGGCTTGGAGAGAGAGAACAGGGCAGCAGTGGAGAGGCTAGGAGCGTGAGAGAGAACAGGCTAGCAGTGGAGAGGCTAGGAGCGTGAGAGAACAGGCTAACAGTGGAGAGGCTAGGAGAGTGAGAGAGAGAACAGTCTAGCAGTGGAGAGGCTAAGGAGTGTGAGAGAGAGAACAGGCTAGCAGTGGAGAGGCTAAGGAGTGTGAGAGAACAGGCTAGCAGGGGAGAGGCTAGGAGAGTGAGAGAGAACAGGCTAGCAGTGGAGAGGCTAAGGAGGGTGAGAGAATAGGCTAGCAGTGGAGTGGCTAGGAGCGTGAGAGAACAGGCTAGCAGTAGAGAGGCTAGGAGAGAGAGAATAGGCTAGCAGTGGAGAGGCTAGGAGCGTGAGAGAACAGGCTAGCAGTGGAGAGGCCAGGAGGGTGAGAGCACAGGCTAGCAGTGGAGAGGCTAGGAGCGTGAGAGAGAACAGGCTAGCAGTAGAGAGGCTAGGAGAGAGAGAATAGGCTAGCAGTGGAGAGGCAAGGAGCGTGAGAGAACAGGCTAGCAGTGGAGAGGCCAGGAGGGTGAGAGCACAGGCTAGCAGTGGAGAGGCTAGGAGCGTGAGAGAGAACAGGCTAGCAGTGGAGAGGCTAGGAGAGAGAGAACAGGCGAGCAGTGGAGAGGCTAGGACCGTGAGAGAGAACAGGCTAGCAGTGGAGAGGCTAAGGAGCGTGAGAGAACAGGCTAGCAGTGGAGAGGCTAGGAGAATGAGAGAGAACAGGCTAGCAGTGGAGAGGCTAGGAGAGTGAGAGAGAACAGGCTAGCAGTGGAGAGGCTAGGAGAGAGAGAACAGACTAGCAGTGGAGAGGCTAGGAGAGTGAGAGAACAGGCTAGCAGTGGAGAGGCTAGGAGAGTGAGAGAACAGGCTAGCAGTGGAGAGGCTAGGAGCGTGAGAGAACAGGCTAGCAGTAGAGAGGCTAGGAGCGTGAGAGAGAACAGGCTAGCAGTGGAGAGGCTAGGAGGGTGAGAGAACAGGCAGGCAGTGGAGAGGCTAGGAGAGTGAGAGAGAACAGGCTAGCAGTGGAGAGGCTAGGAGGGTGAGAGAACAGGCTAGCAGTGGAGAGGCTAGGAGGGTGAGAGAACAGGCTAGCAGTGGAGAGGCTAGGAGCATGAGAGAGAACAGGCTAGCAGTGGAGAGGCTAGGAGAGTGAGAGAACAGGCAGGCAGTGGAGAGGCTAGGAGAGTGAGAGAGAACAGGCTAGCAGTGGAGAGGCTAGGAGGGTGAGAGAACAGGCTAGCAGTGGAGAGGCTAGGAGAGTGAGAGAACAGGCTAGCAGTGGAGAGGCTAGGAGGGTGAGAGAACAGGCTAGCAGTGGAGAGGCGAGGAGCGTGAGAGAACAGGCTAGCAGTGGAGAGGCTAGGAGAGAGAGAACAGGCTAGCAGTGGAGAGGCTAGGAGCGTGAGAGAACAGGCTAGTAGTGGAGAGGCCAGGAGGGTGAGAGAACAGGCTAGCAGTGGAGAGGCTTGGAGAGAGAGAGCAGGGCAGCAGTGGAGAGGCTAGGAGCGTGAGAGAACAGGCTAGCAGTGGAGAGGCTAAGGAGAGTGAGAGAACAGGCTAGCAGTAGAGAGGCTAGGAGCGTGAGAGAGAACAGGCTAGCAGTGGAGAGGCTAGGAGAGTGAGAGAGAGAACAGGCTAGCAGTGGAGAGGCTAAGGAGCGTGAGAGAACAGGCTAGCAGTGGAGAGGCTAGGAGCGTGAGAGAACAGGATAGCAGTAGAGAGGCTAGGAGCGTGAGAGAGAACAGGCTAGCAGTGGAGAGGCTAGGAGAGTGAGAGAGAACAGGCTAGCAGTGGAGAGGCTAGGAGAGTGAGAGAGAACAGGCTAGCAGTGGAGAGGCTAGGAGAGAGAGAACAGGCTAGCAGTGGAGAGGCTAGGAGAGTGAGAGAACAGGCTAGCAGTGGAGAGGCTAGGAGAGTGAGAGAACAGGCTAGCAGTGGAGAGGCTAGGAGCGTGAGAGAACAGGCTAGCAGTAGAGAGGCTAGGAGCGTGAGAGAGAACAGGCTAGCAGTGGAGAGGCTTGGAGAGAGAGAACAGGGCAGCAGTGGAGAGGCTAGGAGCGTGAGAGAGAACAGGCTAGCAGTGGAGAGGCTAGGAGCGTGAGAGAACAGGCTAGCAGTGGAGAGGCTAAGGAGAGTGAGAGAACAGGCTAGCAGTAGAGAGGCTAGGAGTGTGAGAGAGAACAGGCTAGCAGTGGAGAGGCTAGGAGAGTGAGAGAGAGAACAGGCTAGCAGTGGAGAGGCTAAGGAGTGTGAAAGAACAGGCTAGCAGTGGAGAGGCTAGGAGAGCGAGACAACAGGCAAGCAGTGGAGAGGCTAGGAGGGTGAGAGAACAGGCTAGCAGTGGAGTGGCTAGGAGCGTGAGAGAACAGGCTAGCAGTAGAGAGGCTAGGAGAGAGAGAATAGGCTAGCAGTGGAGAGGCTAGGAGCGTGAGAGAACAGGCTAGCAGTGGAGAGGCCAGGAGGGTGAGAGAACAGGCTAGCAGTGGAGAGGCTAGGAGCCTGAGAGAGAACAGGCTAGCAGTAGAGAGGCTAGGAGAGAGAGAAGAAGCTAGCAGTGGAGAGGCTAGGAGAGGGTGAGAGAACAGGCTAGCAGTGGAGAGGCTAGGAGAGGGTGAGAGAACAGGCTAGCAGTAGAGAGGCTAGGAGAGTGAGAGAACAGGCTAGCAGTGGAGAGGCTTGGAGAGAGAGAACAGGGCAGCAGTGGAGAGGCTAGGAGCGTGAGAGAGAACAGGCTAGCAGTGGAGAGGCTAGGAGCGTGAGAGAACAGGCTAGCAGTGGAGAGGCTAAGGAGAGTGAGAGAACAGGCTATCAGAGAGGCTAGGAGCGTGAGAGAGAACAGGCTAGCAGTGGAGAGGCTAGGAGAGTGAGAGAGAACAGGCTAGCAGTGGAGAGGCTAAGGAGCGTGAGAGAACAGGCTAGCAGTGGAGAGGCTAGAAGAGTGAGAAAGAACAGGCTAGCAGTGGAGAGGCTAGGAGAGTGAGAGAGAACAAGCTAGCAGTGGAGAGGCTAGGAGAGGGTGAGAGAACAGGCTAGCAGTGGAGAGGCTAGGAGAGTGAGAGAACAGGCTAGCAGTGGAGCGGCTTGGAGAGAGAGAACAGGGCAGCAGTGGAGAGGCTAGGAGCGTGAGAGAGAACAGGCTAGCAGTGGAGAGGCTAGGAGCGTGAGAGAACAGGCTAGCAGTGGAGAGGCTAGGAGCGTGAGAGAGAACTGGCTAGCAGTGGAGAGGCTAGGAGAGTGAGAGAGAACAGGCAGGCAGTGGAGAGGCTAGGAGAGTGAGAGAGAACAGGCTAGCAGTGGAGAGGCTAGGAGGGTGAGAGAACAGGCTAGCAGTGGAGAGGCTAGGAGAGTGAGAGAGAACAGGCTAGCAGTGGAGAGGCTAGGAGGGTGAGAGAACAGGCTAGCAGTGGAGAGGCTAGGAGCGTGAGAGAACAGGCTAGCAGTGGAGAGGCTAGGAGGGTGAGAGAACAGGCTAGCAGTGGAGAGGCTAGGAGCGTGAGAGAACAGGCTAGCAGTGGAGAGGCTAAGGAGCGTGAGAGAACAGGCTAGCAGTGTAGAGGCTAGAAGAGTGAGAGAGAACAGGCTAGCAGTGGAGAGGCTAGGAGAGTGAGAGAGAACAGGCTAGCAGTGGAGAGGCTAGGAGAGGGGGTGAGAGAACAGGCTAGCAGTGGAGAGGCTAGGAGAGTGAGAGAACAGGCTAGCAGTGGAGAGGCTTGGAGAGAGAGAACAGGCTAGCAGTGGAGAGGCTAGGAGCGTGAGAGAGAACAGGCTAGCAGTGGAGAGGCTAGGAGCGTGAGAGAACAGGCTAGCAATGGAGAGGCTAGGAGGGTGAGAGAACAGGCTAGCAGTGGAGAGGCTAGGAGCGTGAGAGAACAGGCTAGCAGTGGAGAGGCTAGGAGAGAGAACAGGCTAGCAGTGGAGAGGCTAGGAGCGTGAGAGCACAGGCTAGCAGTGGAGAGGCCAGGAGGGTGAGAGAACAGGCTAGCAGTGGAGAGGCTAGGAGAGGGTGAGAGAACAGGCTAGCAGTGGAGAGGCTAGGAGAGTGAGAGAACAGGCTAGCAGTGGAGAGGCTTGGAGAGAGAAAACAGGGCAGCAGTGGAGAGGCTAGGAGCGTGAGAGAGAACAGGCTAGCAGTGGAGAGGCTAGGAGCGTGAGAGAACAGGCTAGCAGTGGAGAGGCTAAGGAGAGTGAGAGAACAGGCTAGCAGTAGAGAGGCTAGGAGTGTGAGAGCGAACAGGCTAGCAGTGGAGAGGCTAGGAGAGTGAGAGAGAGAGAACAGGCTAGCAGTGGAGAGGCTAAGGAGTGTGAGAGAACAGGCTAGCAGTGGAGAGGCTAGGAGAGAGACAACAGGCAAGCAGTGGAGAGGCTAGGAGGGTGAGAGAACAGGCTAGCAGTGGAGTGGCTAGGAGCGTGAGAGAACAGGCTAGCAGTAGAGAGGCTAGGAGAGAGAGAACAGGCTAGCAGTGGAGAGGCTAGGAGCGTTAGAGCACAGGCTAGCAGTGGAGAGGCCAGGAGGGTGAGAGCACAGGCTAGCAGTGGAGAGGCTAGGAGAGGGTGAGAGAACAGGCTAGCAGTGGAGAGGCTAGGAGAGTGAGAGAACAGGCTAGCAGTGGAGAGGCTTGGAGAGAGAAAACAGGGCAGCAGTGGAGAGGCTAGGAGCGTGAGAGAGAACAGGCTAGCAGTGGAGAGGCTAGAAGAGTGAGAGAGAACAGGCTAGCAGTGGAGAGGCTAGGAGAGTGAGAGAGAACAGGCTAGCAGTGGAGAGGCTAGGAGAGGGGGTGAGAGAACAGGCTAGCAGTGGAGAGGCTAGGAGAGTGAGAGAACAGGCTAGCAGTGGAGAGGCTTGGAGAGAGAGAACAGGGCAGCAGTGGAGAGGCTAGGAGCGTGAGAGAGAACAGGCTAGCAGTGGAGAGGCTAGGAGCGTGAGAGAACAGGCTAGCAGTGGAGAGGCTAGGAGAGTGAGAGAGAACAGGCTAGCAGTGGAGAGGCTAGGAGAGGGGGTGAGAGAACAGGCTAGCAGTGGAGAGGCTAGGAGAGTGAGAGAACAGGCTAGCAGTGGAGAGGCTTGGAGAGAGAGAACAGGGCAGCAGTGGAGAGGCTAGGAGCGTGAGAGAGAACAGGCTAGCAGTGGAGAGGCTAGGAGCGTGAGAGAACAGGCTAGCAGTGGAGAGGCTAGGAGGGTGAGAGAACAGGCTAGCAGTGGAGAGGCTAGGAGCGTGAGAGAACAGGCTAGCAGTGGAGAGGCTAGGAGAGAGAACAGGCTAGCAGTGGAGAGGCTAGGAGCGTGAGAGCACAGGCTAGCAGTGGAGAGGCCAGGAGGGTGAGAGAACAGGCTAGCAGTGGAGAGGCTAGGAGAGGGTGAGAGAACAGGCTAGCAGTGGAGAGGCTAGGAGAGTGAGAGAACAGGCTAGCAGTGGAGAGGCTTGGAGAGAGAAAACAGGGCAGCAGTGGAGAGGCTAGGAGCGTGAGAGAGAACAGGCTAGCAGTGGAGAGGCTAGGAGCGTGAGAGAACAGGCTAGCAGTGGAGAGGCTAAGGAGAGTGAGAGAACAGGCTAGCAGTGGAGAGGCTAGGAGCGTGAGAGAACAGGCTAGCAGTGGAGAGGCTAAGGAGAGTGAGAGAACAGGCTAGCAGTAGAGAGGCTAGGAGCGTGAGAGAGAACAGGCTAGCAGTGGAGAGGCTAGGAGAGTGAGAGAGAGAACAGGCTAGCAGTGGAGAGGCTAAGGAGAGTGAGAGAACAGGCTAGCAGTAGAGAGGCTAGGAGCGTGAGAGAGAACAGGCTAGCAGTGGAGAGGCTAGAAGAGTGAGAGAGAACAGGCTAGCAGTGGAGAGGCTAGGAGAGTGAGAGAGAACAGGCTAGCAGTGGAGAGGCTAGGAGAGGGTGAGAGAACAGGCTAGCAGTGGAGAGGCTAGGAGAGGGTGAGAGAACAGGCTAGCAGTGGAGAGGCTAGGAGAGTGAGAGAACAGGCTAGCAGTGGAGAGGCTTGGAGAGAGAGAACAGGGCAGCAGTGGAGAGGCTAGGAGCGTGAGAGAGAACAGGCTAGCAGTGGAGAGGCTAGGAGCGTGAGAACAGGCTAGCAGTGGAGAGGCTAAGGAGAGTGAGAGAACAGGCTAGCAGTAGAGAGGCTAGGAGCGTGAGAGAGAACAGGCTAGCAGTGGAGAGGCTAGGAGAGGGTGAGAGAATAGGCCTCGTCGCCGAGCGCAGTCTATCGCCTAAGCTCGACCGGAACAGCCGACCTCGCCTTTTACCGGTATCCACTCACCTCTTCTTTACGCTGCCCGATGGGGCTTGGGGGGGGGGAAAGGCTCGCCCTGAACTCCACCCTGCGAACCTCACGCGGAATGTTGAGGACGGCTGAGGCCGCCTGAACTTCGTGCCGACGTTCCTGAATGACTCCGCAGAATTTTTTTGCTCCGCTCCCACTCCCTTATATGGCAACAAAAACCCGTTAGTACCCGGATCATCTGACGTCATCCTGCGCATCCAATCGAACGCCCCCGGCCGTTGGGGGGTGGTGGGGGGGGGGAGTCTCGTCATCCCCCCCACCCGCGCCGCCGCCCCCGCCCCCCTCCCGCTGTTTACCCAGTGACAAATCGCTGCCCGTGGCGCTAACGGTGATTGGCTGGGACTGTTGCCGGGGGCTGCAGAGGCGCCGGGGGGTGTCTGAGAGGAGGCAGAAGCTGTGAGGTGACGTCATCGGTTGGGCCCAATCAAAGGTAGACGAGAAGCGACGGCGGTGATTGGCTGGGACTGTTGCCGGGGGCTGCAGAGGCGCCGGGGGGTGTCTGGTGGTGGATGACGCGTTGTGTGCGGGAGACACGCCATATATTAATTCTAGATTTGCATATATTAGAGCATGTGTTTGCGTGTTCATCACAAGTGCGTGCGGTTAATGCAGCAGAGTTGATTCCTCGCAAAAAAAGGGTTTTTTTTATTGCCAGACAGGGTAAAACTTAATTCTTATTTTTTTAGTTCTTTCGGTAAAGTCACGTAGGTATAAAATAAATCAGAATTTTAACCAGAGTATAGATTCCTGCATTCACGAAAGCTTCAAATCAACATTAATTCTTATTTTCTTCCAAACAGTGACCTCTGTCTTCGTAACAGACAGAAGCAATTCGAGGCTGTAACCTCTGTCTCGGTGCCATGATGCTTAAGTGAACCGAGGCTGTGTGAAAACAGCGACCTCTGTTTCAGTAACCTCTGTCTTCGTAATAGACAGAAGCAACTCGAGGCTGTAACCTCTGTCTCGGTGCCATGATTCTTAAGTGACCCGAGGCTGTGTGAAAACAGCGACCTCTGTTTCAGTAACCTCTGTCTTCGTAACAGACAGAAGCAACTCGAGGCTGTAACCTCTGTCTCGGTGCCATGATGCTTAAGTGACCCGAGGCTGTGTGAAAACAGCGACCTCTGTTTCAGAGAGGAGCGGTGGCGCAGCGGTTAGCGGCCTCGCCGAGTTCGATTCCCGCACACGGTCAGCAAACGCGAGTGACGATTATCCGAACTGGTCCTGGGCCTCCCCTAGGTCAACTCAGCCTCAAATTGAGTAGCCGATGCGGCGTCTAATCAAAGCCGCTACTTAAAACATTTTTTTGTTAAATTGTCTTTGCATTTTATTTTAGCGGTACAATGTTGTGATGCGTTTGATAATAAATTCGGTTTACTCGGGGAGACAAAGACAGCCGGGCGTGGTGCTGGCCGCCCACCCCTTTCCGTGTACCGTTCCGGCATTCAAGAGGCGCTGCTCGCTGAACAGCACTTGCCCCAGAAGTCCGCCACAGGCTACAACAACACCACCGGTATGGGGGGGTCTTTTGTCTTTGGTGGCTGTGTCAGTTGTGAAAACAGCGACCTCTGTATCCCGGTGTGGGGGTGGGGGGGTTTGTAACAGACAGATGGAACTAAAGAGGCGTTGCAACGTCACGTGATTTCCCGACACTTTTGATATCGCCAGAGTTCATTACCCCGCCAACATCGCAGCAGCAGCAGCGGTGTTACTACAACCTCAGGGTTATAACTACAGCAGCAGTGTTGTTACTACTACAACCTCAGAGTTATAACTACAGCAGCAGTGTTGTTACTACTACAACCTCAGGGTTAAAACTACAGCAGCAGTGTTGTTACTACTACAACCTCAGGGTTACAACTACAGCAAGCGGTGTTGTTACTACTACAACCTCAGGGTTACAACTACAGCGGTGTTGTTACTACTACAACCTCATGGTTATAACTACAGCGGTGTTGTTACTACTACAACCTCAGGGTTACTACTACAGCAGCGGTGTTGTTACTACTACAACCTCAGGGTTATAACTACAGCGGTGTTGTTACTACTACAACCTCAGGGTTACAACTACAGCAAGCGGCGTTGTTACTACTACAACCTCAGGGTTACAACTACAGCAAGCGGCGTTGTTACTACTACAACCTCAGGGTTACAACTACAGCGGTGTTGTTACTACTACAACCTCATGGTTATAACTACAGCGGTGTTGTTACTACTACAACCTCAGGGTTACAACTACAGCAAGCGGCGTTGTTACTACTACAACCTCAGGGTTACAACTACAGCGGTGTTGTTACTACTACAACCTCATGGTTATAACTACAGCGGTGTTGTTACTACTACAACCTCAGGGTTACAACTACAGCAAGCGGCGTTACAACTTCTTCCTTGGGAACGCGAGCAGCCAAGTGAAGGTTCGTGCCCGCGTCGCCGACTTGAACACGGCCCACGACTTCCCGCCACTTGCAGCACACACACACACGTACACACACACACGGCACACACACGGTGAGATTCACAAGCAACACACTCTCTCACGCTGTGTGAACATGCGGTGCTGGATAACGCGCGCGACATCCACACGCGGGTTGTTGTTGTTGTTGCCACAAGGTTGTGTTGTTCCACACGCGGGTTGTTGTTGCCGCAAGGTTGTGTTGTTCCACACGCGGGTTGTTGTTGTTGTTGCCACAAAGTTGTGTTGTTCCACACGCGGGTTGTTGTTGTTGCCACAAGGTTGTGTTGTTACACACGCGGGTTGTTGCCGCAAGGTTGTGTTGTTCCACACGCGGGTTGTTGTTGTTGCCACAAGGTTGTGTTGTTCCACACGCGGGTTGTTGTTGCCGCAAGGTTGTGTTGTTCCACACGCGGGTTGTTGTTGTTGTTGCCACAAGGTTGTGTTGTTCCACACGCGGGTTGTTGTTGCCGCAAGGTTGTGTTGTTCCACACGCGGGTTGTTGTTGTTGTTGCCACAAGGTTGTGTTGTTACACACGCGCTGTTTTACAACAGACGGTATTCACGCAAACAGCCAAACTCGCCACGTTTGTATCCTGTAACAGTACTTGAGACTCGGTTCGAAGCATTCGTGACTTGCAGGAATTACTCTTTGCGTGTTTTTTTCGGTAAAGTCACGTACGAATAAGAAATAAATTAATGAAATGACGTGATAGCGTAGGACGTTTCGGCCGCAACACAAGCGGCCATCATCAGGTACAGAAGAGCTAAATTTGAACGCGACTCCCACTGTGTGCTGCCTCTGTGCTGGTCCGCTCTGCTTGAATGTCTGTGTGTGTGTGCGGTCTGTGTTTTGAAGTTCATACTTAACTTGCACTTTAGCAATCTTTGAAATAGCGTAATCAATCAGACTATGCGTTGATTGTGTTTTGACCGACCGTCTGCGTTGCTTTATATGGTTTCCAAATTTTGCTAAACCTTGTCTGTTTTGGTATGCTTCCCCCAGTATTCACACACTACACACACAGTACTCACACACTACACACACAGTACTCACACACTACACACACAGTACTCACACACTACACACAGTACTCACACACTACACACACAGTACACATACACTACACACACAGTATTCACACACTACACACAGTACTCACACACTACACACAGTACACATACACTACACACACAGTATTCACACACTACACACAGTATTCACACACTACACACACAGTACACGCACACTACACACACAGTACACGCACACTACACACACAGTATTCACACAATACACACACAGTATTCACACACTACACACACAGTACTCACACACTACACACAGTACTCACACACTACACACACAGTACTCACACACTACACACACAGTATTCACACACTACACACACAGTACTCACACACTACACACACAGTACTCACACTACACACAGTATTCACACACTACACACACAGTACTCACACACTACACACAGTACTCACACACTACACACACAGTATTCACACACTACACACACAGTACTCACACACTACACACACAGTACACACTACACACACAGTACACACACACTACACACACAGTACACGCACACTACACACACAGTACTCACACACTACACCCAGTATTCACACACTACACACACAGTACTCACACAATACACACACAGTATTCACACACTACACACACAGTACACGCACACTACACACACAGTACTCACACACTACACACACAGTACTCACACTACACACACAGTACTCACACGCTACACACACAGTACTCACACACTACACACACAGTACTCACACACTACACATACAGTACTCACACACTACACACACGGTACTCACACACTACACACACAGTACTCACACACTACACACAGTATTCACACACTACACACAGTATTCACACACTACACACAGTATTCACACACTACACACACAGTACTCACACACTACACACACAGTACTCACACACTACACACACAGTACTCACACACTACACACACAGTACTCACACACTACACACACAGTACTCACACACTACACACAGTACTCACACACTACACACACAGTACTCACACACTACACACAGTATTCACACAATACACACACAGTACTCACACACTACACACAGTACACACACTACACACACAGTACTCACACTACACACAGTACTCACACACTACACACACAGTACTCACACACTACACCCAGTATTCACACACTACACACACAGTACTCACACAATACACACACAGTATTCACACACTACACACACAGTACACGCACACTACACACACAGTACTCACACACTACACACACAGTACTCACACTACACACACAGTACTCACACGCTACACACACAGTACTCACACGCTACACACACAGTACTCACTACACACACAGTACTCACACACTACACATACAGTATTCACACACTACACACAGTACACACACACTACACACCCAGTACTCACACACTACACACACAGTACTCACACACTACACACACAGTACTCACACACTACACACAGTATTCACACACTACACACAGTATTCACACACTACACACAGTATTCACACACTACACACACAGTATTCACACACTACACACACAGTACTCACACACTACACACACAGTACTCACACACTACACACACAGTACTCACACACTACACACAGTATTCACACAATACACACACAGTACTCACACACCACACAGTACACACACTACACACACAGTACTCACACTACACACAGTACTCACACGCTACACACACAGTACTCACACACTACACACAGTACTCACACACTACACACACAGTACTCACACACTACACACACACTACACACACAGTACTTACACACTACACACACAGTATTCACACACTACACACAGTATTCACACACTACACACCCAGTATTCACACACTACACACACCGTACTCACACACATTACACACAGTATTCACACTACACACACAGTACACACACGCTACACACACAGTACACACACACTACACACACAGTACTCACACCCAGTATTCACACACTACACACAGTACTCACACACTACACACACAGTACACACACAGTATTCAGACATTACACGCAGAGTACTCACACACTACACACACAGTGCTCACACACTACACACACAGTACTCACACACACACTACACACACACTACACACACAGTATTCAGACATTACACGCAGAGTACTCACACACTACACACACAGTGCTCACACACTACACACACATTACTCACACACACAGTACACACACACTACACACACAGTACTCACACACTACACACACAGTAATCACACACTACACACAGTATTCACACACTACACACACAGTACTCACACATTACACACACAGTACTCACACACTACACACACAGTACTCACACACTACACACAGTACTCACACTACACACAGTACTCACACACTACACACAGTACTCACACACTACACACACAGTACTCACACAATACACACAGTATTCACACAATCCACACACAGTACTCACACACTACACACACAGTACACACACTACACACACAGTATTCACACACTACACACAGTACTCACACACTACACACACAGTACTCACACACTACACACACAGTACTCACACTACACA
This sequence comes from Petromyzon marinus, assembly GCF_048934315.1. NCBI lineage: Eukaryota > Metazoa > Chordata > Hyperoartia > Petromyzontiformes > Petromyzontidae > Petromyzon > Petromyzon marinus. Next base: position 111,825 of record NW_027422772.1, read on the forward strand.
CAGTACTCACACGCTACACACACAGTACTCACACACTACACACACAGTACTCACACAATACACACAGTATTCACACAATACACACACAGTACTCACACACTACACACAGTACTCACACACTACACACACACTACACACACACAGTACTCACACACTACACACACACTACACACACAGTACTTACACACACAGTACTCACACACTACACACACAGTATTCACACACTACACACAGTATTCACACACTACACACAGTATTCACACACTACACACAGTATTCACACACTACACACCCAGTATTCACACACTACACACACCGTACTCACACACACTACACACACAGTATTCACACACTACACACACAGTATTCACACACTACACACACAGTACACACACACTACACACACAGTTATTAAGTATGGTGAGTGTACTGACAGTCTATAATGTAGACTGTAGTAATGGTTATTAAGTATGGTGAGTGTACTGACAGTCTATAATGTAGACTGTAGTAATGGTTATTAAGTATGGTGAGTTTACTGACAGTCTATAATGTTGACTGTAGTAATGGTTATTAAGTATGGTGAGTGTACTGGCAGTCTATAATGTAGACTGTAGTAATGGTTATTAAGCTGAATGAGTGTACTGACAGTCTATAATGTAGACTGTAGCCTGGTTATTAAGTATGGTGAGTGTACTGACAGTCTATAATGTTGACTGTAGTAATGGTTATTAAGTATGGTGAGTTTACTGACAGTCTATAATGTTGACTGTAGTAATGGTTATTAAGTATGGTGAGTGTACTGGCAGTCTATAATGTAGACTGTAGTAATGGTTATTAAGCTGAATGAGTGTACTGACAGTCTATAATGTAGACTGTAGCCTGGTTATTAAGTATGGTGAGTGTACTGACAGTCTATAATGTAGACTGTAGCCTGGTTATTAAGTATGGTGAGTGTACTGACCGTCTATAATGTTGACTGTAGTAATGGTTATTAAGTATGGTGAGTTTACTGACAGTCTATAATGTTGACTGTAGTAATGGTTATTAAGTATGGTGAGTGTACTGGCAGTCTATAATGTAGACTGTAGTAATGGTTATTAAGCTGAGTGAGTGTACTGACAGTCTATAATGTAGACTGTAGTAATGGTTATTAACCTGAGTGAGTGTACTGACAGTCTATAATGTATACTGTAGTAATGGTTATTAACCTGAGTGAGTCTACTGACAGTCTATAATGTAGACTGTAGTAATGGTTATTAAGTATGGTGAGTGTACTGGCAGTCTATAATGTAGACTGTAGTAATGGTTATTAAGCTGAGTGAGTGTACTGACAGTCTATAATGTAGACTGTAGTAATGGTTATTAACCTGAGTGAGTGTACTGACAGTCTATAATGTATACTGTAGTAATGGTTATTAACCTGAGTGAGTGTACTGACAGTCTATAATGTAGACTGTAGTAATGGTTATTAAGTATGGTGAGTGTACTGACAGTCTATAATGTAGACTGTAGCCTGGTTATTAAGTATGGTGAGTGTACTGACAGTCTATAATGTTGACTGTAGTAATGGTTATTAAGCATGGTGAGTTTACTGACAGTCTATAATGTTGACTGTAGTAATGGTTATTAAGTATGGTGAGTTTACTGACAGTCTATAATGTAGACTAGTAATGGTTATTAAGTATGGTGAGTGTACTGACAGTCTAGAATGTAGACTGTAGCCTGGTTATTAAGTATAGTGAGTGTGCTGACAGTCTATAATGTAGACTGTAGTAATGGTTATTAAGTATGGTGAGTGTACTGACAGTCTATAATGTATACTGTAGTAATGGTTATTAAGTATGGTGAGTCTACTGACAGTCTATAATGTAGACTGTAGTAATGGTTATTAAGTATGGTGAGTGTACTGACAGTCTATAATGTAGACTGTAGCCTGGTTATTAAGTATGGTGAGTGTACTGACAGTCTATAATGTAGACTGTAGTAATGGTTATTAAGTATGGTGAGTGTACTGACAGTCTATAATGTAGACTGTAGGAATGGTTATTAAGTATGGTGAGTCTACTGACAGTCTATAATGTAGACTGTAGTAATGGTTATTAAGTATGGTGAGTGTACTGGCAGTCTATAATGTAGACTGTAGTAATGGTTATTAACCTGAGTGAGTGTACTGACAGTCTATAATGTAGACTGTAGTAATGGTTATTAAGTATGGTGAGTGCACTGACAGTCTATAATGTAGACTGTAGTAATGGTTATTAAGTATGGTGAGTGTACTGACAGTCTATAATGTAGACTGTAGTAATGGTTATTAAGTATGGTGAGTGTACTGACAGTCTATAATGTAGACTGTAGTAATGGTTATTAAGTATAGTGAGTGTGCTGACAGTCTATAATGTAGACTGTAGTAATGGTTATTAAGTTTGGTGAGTGTACTGACAGTCTATAATGTAGACTGTAGTAATGGTTATTAAGTATGGTGAGTGTACTGACAGTCTATAATGTAGACTGTAGTAATGGTTATTAAGTATGGTGAGTGTACTACAGTCTATAATGTAGACTGTAGCCTGGTTATTAAGTATGGTGAGTGTACTGACAGTCTATAATGTTGACTGTAGTAATGGTTATTAAGTATGGTGAGTTTACTGACAGTCTATAATGTTGACTGTAGTAATGGTTATTAAGTATGGTGAGTGTACTGGCAGTCTATAATGTAGACTGTAGTAATGGTTATTAAGCTGAGTGAGTGTACTGACAGTCTATAATGTAGACTGTAGTAATGGTTATTAACCTGAGTGAGTGTACTGACAGTCTATAATGTATACTGTAGTAATGGTTATTAACCTGAGTGAGTCTACTGACAGTCTATAATGTAGACTGTAGTAACGGTTATTAAGTATGGTGAGTGTACTGGCAGTCAATAATGTAGACTGTAGTAATAGTTATTGAGCTGAGTGAGTGTACTGACAGTCTATAATGTAGACTGTAGTAATGGTTAATAACCTGAGTGAGTGTACTGACAGTCTATAATGTATACTGTAGTAATGGTTATTAACCTGAGTGAGTGTACTGACAGTCTATAATGTAGACTGTAGTAATGGTTATTAAGTATGGTGAGTGTACTGACAGTCTATAATGTAGACTGTAGCCTGGTTATTAAGTATGGTGAGTGTACTGACAGTCTATAATGTAGACTGTAGCCTGGTTATTAAGTATGGTGAGTGTACTGACAGTCTATAATGTTGACTGTAGTAATGGTTATTAAGCATGGTGAGTTTACTGACAGTCTATAATGTTGACTGTAGTAATGGTTATTAAGTATGGTGAGTTTACTGACAGTCTATAATGTAGACTGTAGTAATGGTTATTAAGTATGGTGAGTGTACTGACAGTCTATAATGTATACTGTAGTAATGGTTATTAAGTATGGTGAGTCTACTGACAGTCTATAATGTAGACTGTAGTAATGGTTATTAAGTATGGTGAGTGTACTGACAGTCTATAATGTAGACTGTAGCCTGGTTATTAAGTATGGTGAGTGTACTGACAGTCTATAATGTAGACTGTAGCCTGGTTATTAAGTATGGTGAGTGTACTGACAGTCTATAATGTAGACTGTAGTAATGGTTATTAAGTATGGTGAGTGTACTGACAGTCTATAATGTATACTGTAGCCTGGTTATTAAGTATGGTGAGTGTACTGACAGTCTATAATGTAGACTGTAGTAATGGTTATTAAGTATGGTGAGTGTACTGACAGTCTATAATGTAGACTGTAGTAATGGTTATTAAGTATGGTGAGTGTACTGACAGTCTATAATGTAGACTGTAGTAATGGTTATTAAGTATGGTGAGTGTACTGACAGGCTATAATGTAGACTGTAGTAATGGTTATTAAGTATGTTGAGTCTACTGACAGTCTATAATGTAGACTGTAGTAATGGTTATTAAGTATGGTGAGTGTACTGGCAGTCTATAATGTAGACTGTAGTAATGGTTATTAACCTGAGTGAGTGTACTGACAGTCTATAATGTAGACTGTAGTAATGGTTATTAAGTATGGTGAGTGTACTGACAGTCTATAATGTAGACTGTAGTAATGGTTATTAAGTATGGTGAGTGTACTGACAGTCTATAATGTAGACTGTAGTAATGGTTATTAAGTATGGTGAGTGTACTGACAGTCTATAATGTAGACTGTAGTAATGGTTATTAAGTATAGTGAGTGTGCTGACAGTCTATAATGTAGACTGTAGTAATGGTTATTAAGTTTGGTGAGTGTACTGACAGTCTATAATGTAGACTGTAGTAATGGTTATTAAGTTTGGTGAGTGTACTGACAGTCTATAATGTAGACTGTAGTAATGGTTATTAAGTATGGTGAGTGTACTGACAGTCTATAATGTAGACTGTAGTAATGGTTATTAAGTATGGTGAGTGTACTACAGTCTATAATGTAGACTGTAGCCTGGTTATTAAGTATGGTGAGTGTACTGACAGTCTATAATGTTGACTGTAGTAATGGTTATTAAGTATGGTGAGTGTACTGGCAGTCTATAATGTAGACTGTAGTAATGGTTATTAACCTGAGTGAGTGTACTGACAGTCTATAATGTAGACTGTAGTAATGGTTATTAAGTATGGTGAGTGTACTGACAGTCTATAATGTAGACTGTAGTAATGGTTATTAAGTATGGTGAGTGTACTGACAGTCTATAATGTAGACTGTAGTAATGGTTATTAAGTATGGTGAGTGTACTGACAGTCTATAATGTTGACTGTAGTAATGGTTATTAAGCATGGTGAGTTTACTGACAGTCTATAATGTTGACTGTAGTAATGGTTATTAAGTATGGTGAGTTTACTGACAGTCTATAATGTAGACTAGTAATGGTTATTAAGTATGGTGAGTGTACTGACAGTCTAGAATGTAGACTGTAGTAATGGTTATTAAGTATAGTGAGTGTGCTGACAGTCTATAATGTAGACTGTAGTAATGGTTATTAAGTATGGTGAGTGTACTGACAGTCTATAATGTATACTGTAGTAATGGTTATTAAGTATGGTGAGTCTACTGACAGTCTATAATGTAGACTGTAGTAATGGTTATTAAGTATGGTGAGTGTACTGACAGTCTATAATGTAGACTGTAGCCTGGTTATTAAGTATGGTGAGTGTACTGACAGTCTATAATGTAGACTGTAGCCTGGTTATTAAGTATGGTGAGTGTACTGACAGTCTATAATGTAGACTGTAGTAATGGTTATTAAGTATGGTGAGTGTACTGACAGTCTATAATGTAGAATGTAGTAATGGTTATTAAGTATGGTGAGTGTACTGACAGTCTATAATGTAGACTGTAGTAATGGTTATTAAGTATGGTGAGTGTACTGACAGTCTATAATGTAGACTGTAGTAATGGTTATTAAGTATGGTGAGTGTACTGACAGTCTATAATGTAGACTGTAGTAATGGTTATTAACCTGAGTGAGTGTACTGACAGTCTATAATGTATACTGTAGTAATGGTTATTAACCTGAGTGAGTCTACTGACAGTCTATAATGTAGACTGTAGTAATGGTTATTAAGTATGGTGAGTGTACTGACAGTCTATAATGTTGACTGTAGTAATGGTTATTAAGTATGGTGAGTGTACTGGCAGTCTATAATGTAGACTGTAGTAATGGTTATTAAGCTGAGTGAGTGTACTGACAGTCTATAATGTAGACTGTAGTAATGGTTAATAACCTGAGTGAGTGTACTGACAGTCTATAATGTATACTGTAGTAATGGTTATTAACCTGAGTGAGTGTACTGACAGTCTATAATGTAGACTGTAGTAATGGTTATTAAGTATGGTGAGTGTACTGACAGTCTATAATGTAGACTGTAGCCTGGTTATTAAGTATGGTGAGTGTACTGACAGTCTATAATGTAGACTGTAGCCTGGTTATTAAGTATGGTGAGTGTACTGACAGTCTATAATGTTGACTGTAGTAATGGTTATTTAGCATGGTGAGTTTACTGACAGTCTATAATGTTGACTGTAGTAATGGTTATTAAGTATGGTGAGTGTACTGACAGTCTAGAATGTAGACTGTAGTAATGGTTATTAAGTATAGTGAGTGTGCTGACAGTCTATAATGTAGACTGTAGTAATGGTTATTAAGTATGGTGAGTGTACTGACAGTCTATAATGTATACTGTAGTAATGGTTATTAAGTATGGTGAGTCTACTGACAGTCTATAATGTAGACTGTAGTAATGGTTATTAAGTATGGTGAGTGTACTGACAGTCTATAATGTAGACTGTGGCCTGGTTATTAAGTATGGTGAGTGTACTGACAGTCTATAATGTAGACTGTAGCCTGGTTATTAAGTATGGTGAGTGTACTGACAGTCTATAATGTAGACTGTAGTAATGGTTATTAAGTATGGTGAGTGTACTGACAGTCTATAATGTAGAATGTAGTAATGGTTATTAAGTATGGTGAGTGTACTGACAGTCTATAATGTAGACTGTAGTAATGGTTATTAAGTATGGTGAGTGTACTGACAGTCTATAATGTAGACTGTAGTAATGGTTATTAAGTATGGTGAGTGTACTGACAGTCTATAATGTAGACTGTAGTAATGGTTATTAAGTATGGTGAGTGTACTGACAGTCTATAATGTATACTGTAGTAATGGTTATTAACCTGAGTGAGTCTACTGACAGTCTATAATGTAGACTGTAGTAATGGTTATTAAGTATGGTGAGTGTACTGACAGTCTATAATGTTGACTGTAGTAATGGTTATTAAGTATGGTGAGTGTACTGGCAGTCTATAATGTAGACTGTAGTAATGGTTATTAAGCTGAGTGAGTGTACTGACAGTCTATAATGTAGACTGTAGTAATGGTTATTAACCTGAGTGAGTGTACTGACAGTCTATAATGTATACTGTAGTAATGGTTATTAACCTGAGTGAGTCTACTGACAGTCTATAATGTAGACTGTAGTAATGGTTATTAAGTATGGTGAGTGTACTGGCAGTCTATAATGTAGACTGTAGTAATGGTTATTAAGCTGAGTGAGTGTACTGACAGTCTATAATGTAGACTGTAGTAATGGTTAATAACCTGAGTGAGTGTACTGACAGTCTATAATGTATACTGTAGTAATGGTTATTAACCTGAGTGAGTGTACTGACAGTCTATAATGTAGACTGTAGTAATGGTTATTAAGTATGGTGAGTGTACTGACAGTCTATAATGTAGACTGTAGCCTGGTTATTAAGTATGGTGAGTGTACTGACAGTCTATAATGTAGACTGTAGCCTGGTTATTAAGTATGGTGAGTGTACTGACAGTCTATAATGTTGACTGTAGTAATGGTTATTAAGTATAGTGAGTGTGCTGACAGTCTATAATGTAGACTGTAGTAATGGTTATTAAGTATGGTGAGTGTACTGACAGTCTATAATGTATACTGTAGTAATGGTTATTAAGTATGGTGAGTCTACTGACAGTCTATAATGTAGACTGTAGTAATGGTTATTAAGTATGGTGAGTCTACTGACAGTCTATAATGTAGACTGTAGTAATGGTTATTAAGTATGGTGAGTGTACTGACAGTCTATAATGTAGACTGTAGCCTGGTTATTAAGTATGGTGAGTGTACTGACAGTCTATAATGTTGACTGTAGTAATGGTTATTAAGTATAGTGAGTGTGCTGACAGTCTATAATGTAGACTGTAGTAATGGTTATTAAGTATGGTGAGTGTACTGACAGTCTATAATGTAGACTGTAGTAATGGTTATTAAGTATGGTGAGTGTACTGACAGTCTATAATGTAGACTGTAGCCTGGTTATTAAGTATGGTGAGTGTACTGACAGTCTATAATGTAGACTGTAGCCTGGTTATTAAGTATGGTGAGTGTACTGACAGTCTATAATGTAGACTGTAGTAATGGTTATTAAGTATGGTGAGTGTACTGACAGTCTATAATGTAGAATGTAGTAATGGTTATTAAGTATGGTGAGTGTACTGACAGTCTATAATGTATACTGTAGTAATGGTTATTAAGTATGGTGAGTCTACTGACAGTCTATAATGTAGACTGTAGTAATGGTTATTAAGTATGGTGAGTGTACTGACAGTCTATAATGTAGACTGTAGCCTGGTTATTAAGTATGGTGAGTGTACTGACAGTCTATAATGTAGACTGTAGCCTGGTTATTAAGTATGGTGAGTGTACTGACAGTCTATAATGTAGACTGTAGTAATGGTTATTAAGTATGGTGAGTGTACTGACAGTCTATAATGTAGAATGTAGTAATGGTTATTAAGTATGGTGAGTGTACTGACAGTCTATAATGTAGACTGTAGTAATGGTTATTAAGTATGGTGAGTGTACTGACAGTCTATAATGTAGACTGTAGTAATGGTTATTAAGTATGGTGAGTGTACTGACAGTCTATAATGTAGACAGTCTATAATGTAGACTGTAGTAATGGTTATTAAGTATGGTGAGTGTACTGACAGTCTATAATGTAGACTGTAGTAATGGTTATTAAGTATGGTGAGTCTACTGACAGTCTATAATGTAGACTGTAGTAATGGTTATTAAGTATGGTGAGTGTACTGGCAGTCTATAATGTAGACTGTAGTAATGGTTATTAACCTGAGTGAGTGTACTGACAGTCTATAATGTAGACTGTAGTAATGGTTATTAACCTGAGTGAGTGTACTGACAGTCTATAATGTAGACTGTAGTAATGGTTATTAAGTATGGTGAGTGTACTGACAGTCTATAATGTAGACTGTAGTAATGGTTATTAAGTATGGTGAGTGTACTGACAGTCTATAATGTAGACTGTAGTAATGGTTATTAAGTATGGTGAGTGTACTGACAGTCTATAATGTAGACTGTAGTAATGGTTATTAAGTATAGTGAGTGTGCTGACAGTCTATAATGTAGACTGTAGTAATGGTTATTAAGTTTGGTGAGTGTACTGACAGTCTATAATGTAGACTGTAGTAATGGTTATTAAGTTTGGTGAGTGTACTGACAGTCTATAATGTAGACTGTAGTAATGGTTATTAAGTATGGTGAGTGTACTGACAGTCTATAATGTAGACTGTAGTAATGGTTATTAAGTATGGTGAGTGTACTACAGTCTATAATGTAGACTGTAGCCTGGTTATTAAGTATGGTGAGTGTACTGACAGTCTATAATGTTGACTGTAGTAATGGTTATTAAGTATGGTGAGTGTTCTGGCAGTCTATAATGTTGACTGTAGTAATGGTTATTAAGTATGGTGAGTGTACTGGCAGTCTATAATGTAGACTGTAGTAATGGTTATTAACCTGAGTGAGTGTACTGACAGTCTATAATGTAGACTGTAGTAATGGTTATTAAGTATGGTGAGTGTACTGACAGTCTATAATGTAGACTGTAGTAATGGTTATTAAGTATGGTGAGTGTACTGACAGTCTATAATGTAGACTGTAGTAATGGTTATTAAGTATGGTGAGTGTACTGACAGTCTATAATGTAGACTGTAGTAATGGTTATTAAGTATGGTGAGTCTACTGACAGTCTATAATGTAGACTGTAGTAATGGTTATTAAGTATGGTGAGTGTACTGGCAGTCTATAATGTAGACTGTAGTAATGGTTATTAACCTGAGTGAGTGTACTGACAGTCTATAATGTAGACTGTAGTAATGGTTATTAAGTATGGTGAGTGTACTGACAGTCTATAATGTAGACTGTAGTAATGGTTATTAAGTATGGTGAGTGTACTGACAGTCTATAATGTAGACTGTAGTAATGGTTATTAAGTATGGTGAGTGTACTGACAGTCTATAATGTAGACTGTAGTAATGGTTATTAACCTGAGTGAGTGTACTGACAGTCTATAATGTAGACTGTAGTAATGGTTATTAAGTATGGTGCGTGTACTGACAGTCTATAATGTAGACTGTAGTAATGGTTATTAAGTATGGTGAGTGTACTGACAGTCTATAATGTAGACTGTAGTAATGGTTATTAAGTATGGTGAGTGTACTGACAGTCTATAATGTAGACTGTAGTAATGGTTATTAACCTGAGTGAGTGTACTGACAGTCTATAATGTAGACTGTAGTAATGGTTATTAAGTATGGTGAGTGTACTGACAGTCTATAATGTAGACTGTAGTAATGGTTATTAAGTATGGTGAGTGTACTGACAGTCTATAATGTAGACTGTAGTAATGGTTATTAAGTATGGTGAGTGTACTGACAGTCTATAATGTAGACTGTAGTAATGGTTATTAAGTATGGTGAGTGTACTGACAGTCTATAATGTAGACTGTAGTAATGGTTATTAAGTATGGTGAGTGTACTGACAGTCTATAATGTAGACTGTAGTAATGGTTATTAAGTATGGTGAGTGTACTGACAGTCTATAATGTAGACTGTAGTAATGGTTATTAAGTATAGTGAGTGTGCTGACAGTCTATAATGTAGACTGTAGTAATGGTTATTAAGTTTGGTGAGTGTACTGACAGTCTATAATGTAGACTGTAGTAATGGTTATTAAGTTTGGTGAGTGTACTGACAGTCTATAATGTAGACTGTAGTAATGGTTATTAAGTATGGTGAGTGTACTACAGTCTATAATGTAGACTGTAGCCTGGTTATTAAGTATGGTGAGTGTACTGACAGTCTATAATGTTGACTGTAGTAATGGTTATTAAGTATGGTGAGTTTACTGACAGTCTATAATGTTGACTGTAGTAATGGTTATTAAGTATGGTGAGTGTACTGGCAGTCTATAATGTAGACTGTAGTAATGGTTATTAAGCTGAGTGAGTGTACTGACAGTCTATAATGTAGACTGTAGTAATGGTTAATAACCTGAGTGAGTGTACTGACAGTCTATAATGTATACTGTAGTAATGGTTATTAACCTGAGTGAGTGTACTGACAGTCTATAATGTAGACTGTAGCCTGGTTATTAAGTATGGTGAGTGTACTGACAGTCTATAATGTAGACTGTAGCCTGGTTATTAAGTATGGTGAGTGTACTGGCAGTCTATAATGTAGACTGTAGTAATGGTTATTAAGTATGGTGAGTGTACTACAGTCTATAATGTAGACTGTAGCCTGGTTATTAAGTATGGTGAGTGTACTGACAGTCTATAATGTTGACTGTAGTAATGGTTATTAAGTATGGTGAGTGTACTGACAGTCTATAATGTAGACTGTAGTAATGGTTATTAAGTATGGTGAGTGTACTGACAGTCTATAATGTAGACTGTAGTAATGGTTATTAAGTATGGTGAGTGTACTGACAGTCTATAATGTAGACTGTAGTAATGGTTATTAAGTATAGTGAGTGTGCTGACAGTCTATAATGTAGACTGTAGTAATGGTTATTAAGTTTGGTGAGTGTACTGACAGTCTATAATGTAGACTGTAGTAATGGTTATTAAGTTTGGTGAGTGTACTGACAGTCTATAATGTAGACTGTAGTAATGGTTATTAAGTATGGTGAGTGTACTGACAGTCTATAATGTAGACTGTAGTAATGGTTATTAAGTATGGTGAGTGTACTACAGTCTATAATGTAGACTGTAGCCTGGTTATTAAGTATGGTGAGTGTACTGACAGTCTATAATGTTGACTGTAGTAATGGTTATTAAGTATGGTGAGTGTTCTGGCAGTCTATAATGTTGACTGTAGTAATGGTTATTAAGTATGGTGAGTGTACTGGCAGTCTATAATGTAGACTGTAGTAATGGTTATTAACCTGAGTGAGTGTACTGACAGTCTATAATGTAGACTGTAGTAATGGTTATTAAGTATGGTGAGTGTACTGACAGTCTATAATGTAGACTGTAGTAATGGTTATTAAGTATGGTGAGTGTACTGACAGTCTATAATGTAGACTGTAGTAATGGTTATTAAGTATGGTGAGTGTACTGACAGTCTATAATGTAGACTGTAGTAATGGTTATTAAGTATGGTGAGTGTACTGACAGTCTATAATGTAGACTGTAGTAATGGTTATTAAGTATGGTGAGTCTACTGACAGTCTATAATGTAGACTGTAGTAATGGTTATTAAGTATGGTGAGTGTACTGACAGTCTATAATGTAGACTGTAGTAATGGTTATTAAGTATGGTGAGTGTACTGACAGTCTATAATGTAGACTGTAGTAATGGTTATTAACCTGAGTGAGTGTACTGACAGTCTATAATGTAGACTGTAGTAATGGTTATTAAGTATGGTGAGTGTACTGACAGTCTATAATGTAGACTGTAGTAATGGTTATTAAGTATGGTGAGTGTACTGACAGTCTATAATGTAGACTGTAGTAATGGTTATTAAGTATGGTGAGTGTACTGACAGTCTATAATGTAGACTGTAGTAATGGTTATTAAGTATGGTGAGTGTACTGACAGTCTATAATGTAGACTGTAGTAATGGTTATTAAGTATGGTGAGTGTACTGACAGTCTATAATGTAGACTGTAGTAATGGTTATTAAGTATGGTGAGTGTACTGACAGTCTATAATGTAGACTGTAGTAATGGTTATTAAGTATGGTGAGTGTACTGACAGTCTATAATGTAGACTGTAGTAATGGTTATTAAGTATAGTGAGTGTGCTGACAGTCTATAATGTAGACTGTAGTAATGGTTATTAAGTTTGGTGAGTGTACTGACAGTCTATAATGTAGACTGTAGTAATGGTTATTAAGTTTGGTGAGTGTACTGACAGTCTATAATGTAGACTGTAGTAATGGTTATTAAGTATGGTGAGTGTACTACAGTCTATAATGTAGACTGTAGCCTGGTTATTAAGTATGGTGAGTGTACTGACAGTCTATAATGTTGACTGTAGTAATGGTTATTAAGTATGGTGAGTTTACTGACAGTCTATAATGTTGACTGTAGTAATGGTTATTAAGTATGGTGAGTGTACTGGCAGTCTATAATGTAGACTGTAGTAATGGTTATTAAGCTGAGTGAGTGTACTGACAGTCTATAATGTAGACTGTAGTAATGGTTAATAACCTGAGTGAGTGTACTGACAGTCTATAATGTATACTGTAGTAATGGTTATTAACCTGAGTGAGTGTACTGACAGTCTATAATGTAGACTGTAGCCTGGTTATTAAGTATGGTGAGTGTACTGACAGTCTATAATGTAGACTGTAGCCTGGTTATTAAGTATGGTGAGTGTACTGGCAGTCTATAATGTAGACTGTAGTAATGGTTATTAAGTATGGTGAGTGTACTACAGTCTATAATGTAGACTGTAGCCTGGTTATTAAGTATGGTGAGTGTACTGACAGTCTATAATGTTGACTGTAGTAATGGTTATTAAGTATGGTGAGTGTACTGACAGTCTATAATGTAGACTGTAGTAATGGTTATTAAGTATGGTGAGTGTACTGACAGTCTATAATGTAGACTGTAGTAATGGTTATTAAGTATGGTGAGTGTACTGACAGTCTATAATGTAGACTGTAGTAATGGTTATTAAGTATGGTGAGTGTACTGACAGTCTATAATGTAGACTGTAGTAATGGTTATTAAGTATGGTGAGTGTACTGACAGTCTATAATGTAGACTGTAGTAATGGTTATTAAGTATGGTGAGTGTACTGACAGTCTATAATGTAGACTGTAGTAATGGTTATTAAGTATGGTGAGTCTACTGACAGTCTATAATGTAGACTGTAGTAATGGTTATTAAGTATGGTGAGTGTACTGGCAGTCTATAATGTAGACTGTAGTAATGGTTATTAAGTATGGTGAGTGTACTGACAGTCTATAATGTAGACTGTAGTAATGGTTATTAAGTATGGTGAGTGTACTGACAGTCTATAATGTAGACTGTAGTAATGGTTATTAAGTATGGTGAGTGTACTGACAGTCTATAATGTAGACTGTAGTAATGGTTATTAACCTGAGTGAGTGTACTGACAGTCTATAATGTAGACTGTAGTAATGGTTATTAAGTATGGTGCGTGTACTGACAGTCTATAATGTAGACTGTAGTAATGGTTATTAAGTATGGTGAGTGTACTGACAGTCTATAATGTAGACTGTAGTAATGGTTATTAAGTATGGTGAGTGTACTGACAGTCTATAATGTAGACTGTAGTAATGGTTATTAACCTGAGTGAGTGTACTGACAGTCTATAATGTAGACTGTAGTAATGGTTATTAAGTATGGTGAGTGTACTGACAGTCTATAATGTAGACTGTAGTAATGGTTATTAAGTATGGTGAGTGTACTGACAGTCTATAATGTAGACTGTAGTAATGGTTATTAAGTATGGTGAGTGTACTGACAGTCTATAATGTAGACTGTAGTAATGGTTATTAAGTATGGTGAGTGTACTGACAGTCTATAATGTAGACTGTAGTAATGGTTATTAAGTATGGTGAGTGTACTGACAGTCTATAATGTAGACTGTAGTAATGGTTATTAAGTATGGTGAGTGTACTGACAGTCTATAATGTAGACTGTAGTAATGGTTATTAAGTATAGTGAGTGTGCTGACAGTCTATAATGTAGACTGTAGTAATGGTTATTAAGTTTGGTGAGTGTACTGACAGTCTATAATGTAGACTGTAGTAATGGTTATTAAGTTTGGTGAGTGTACTGACAGTCTATAATGTAGACTGTAGTAATGGTTATTAAGTATGGTGAGTGTACTACAGTCTATAATGTAGACTGTAGCCTGGTTATTAAGTATGGTGAGTGTACTGACAGTCTATAATGTTGACTGTAGTAATGGTTATTAAGTATGGTGAGTTTACTGACAGTCTATAATGTTGACTGTAGTAATGGTTATTAAGTATGGTGAGTGTACTGGCAGTCTATAATGTAGACTGTAGTAATGGTTATTAAGCTGAGTGAGTGTACTGACAGTCTATAATGTAGACTGTAGTAATGGTTAATAACCTGAGTGAGTGTACTGACAGTCTATAATGTATACTGTAGTAATGGTTATTAACCTGAGTGAGTGTACTGACAGTCTATAATGTAGACTGTAGCCTGGTTATTAAGTATGGTGAGTGTACTGACAGTCTATAATGTAGACTGTAGCCTGGTTATTAAGTATGGTGAGTGTACTGACAGTCTATAATGTTGACTGTAGTAATGGTTATTAAGTATGGTGAGTTTACTGACAGTCTATAATGTTGACTGTAGTAATGGTTATTAAGTATGGTGAGTTTACTGACAGTCTATAATGTAGACTAGTAATGGTTATTAAGTATGGTGAGTGTACTGGCAGTCTATAATGTAGACTGTAGTAATGGTTATTAAGTATGGTGAGTGTACTGACAGTCTATAATGTAGACTGTAGCCTGGTTATTAAGTATGGTGAGTGTACTGACAGTCTATAATGTTGACTGTAGTAATGGTTATTAAGTATGGTGAGTTTACTGACAGTCTATAATGTTGACTGTAGTAATGGTTATTAAGTATGGTGAGTTTACTGACAGTCTATAATGTAGACTAGTAATGGTTATTAAGTATGGTGAGTGTACTGGCAGTCTATAATGTAGACTGTAGTAATGGTTATTAAGTATGGTGAGTGTACTGGCAGTCTATAATGTAGACTGTAGTAATGGTTATTAAGCTGAGTGAGTGTACTGACAGTCTATAATGTAGACTGTAGTAATGGTTATTAACCTGAGTGAGTGTACTGACAGTCTATAATGTAGACTGTAGTAATGGTTATTAAGTATGGTGAGTGTACTGACAGTCTATAATGTAGACTGTAGTAATGGTTATTAAGTATGGTGAGTGTACTGACAGTCTATAATGTAGACTGTAGTAATGGTTATTAAGTATGGTGAGTGTACTGACAGTCTATAATGTAGACTGTAGCCTGGTTATTAAGTATGGTGAGTGTACTGACAGTCTATAATGTAGACTGTAGTAATGGTTATTAAGTATGGTGAGTTTACTGACAGTCTATAATGTTGACTGTAGTAATGGTTATTAAGTATGGTGAGTTTACTGACAGTCTATAATGTAGACTAGTAATGGTTATTAAGTATGGTGAGTGTACTGGCAGTCTATAATGTAGACTGTAGTAATGGTTATTAAGTATGGTGAGTGTACTGGCAGTCTATAATGTAGACTGTAGTAATGGTTATTAAGCTGAGTGAGTGTACTGACAGTCTATAATGTAGACTGTAGTAATGGTTATTAACCTGAGTGAGTGTACTGACAGTCTATAATGTAGACTGTAGTAATGGTTATTAAGTATGGTGAGTGTACTGACAGTCTATAATGTAGACTGTAGTAATGGTTATTAAGTATGGTGAGTGTACTGACAGTCTATAATGTAGACTGTAGCCTGGTTATTAAGTATGGTGAGTGTACTGACAGTCTATAATGTAGACTGTAGTAATGGTTATTAAGTATGGTGAGTGTACTGACAGTCTATAATGTAGACTGTAGTAATGGTTATTAACCTGAGTGAGTGTACTGACAGTCTATAATGTAGACTGTAGTAATGGTTATTAAGTATGGTGCGTGTACTGACAGTCTATAATGTAGACTGTAGTAATGGTTATTAAGTATGGTGAGTGTACTGACAGTCTATAATGTAGACTGTAGTAATGGTTATTAAGTATGGTGAGTGTACTGACAGTCTATAATGTAGACTGTAGTAATGGTTATTAAGTATGGTGAGTGTACTGACAGTCTATAATGTAGACTGTAGCCTGGTTATTAAGTATGGTGAGTGTACTGACAGTCTATAATGTTGACTGTAGTAATGGTTATTAAGTATGGTGAGTTTACTGACAGTCTATAATGTTGACTGTAGTAATGGTTATTAAGTATGGTGAGTTTACTGACAGTCTATAATGTAGACTAGTAATGGTTATTAAGTATGGTGAGTGTACTGGCAGTCTATAATGTAGACTGTAGTAATGGTTATTAAGTATGGTGAGTGTACTGGCAGTCTATAATGTAGACTGTAGTAATGGTTATTAAGCTGAGTGAGTGTACTGACAGTCTATAATGTAGACTGTAGTAATGGTTATTAACCTGAGTGAGTGTACTGACAGTCTATAATGTAGACTGTAGTAATGGTTATTAAGTATGGTGAGTGTACTGACAGTCTATAATGTAGACTGTAGTAATGGTTATTAAGTATGGTGAGTGTACTGACAGTCTATAATGTAGACTGTAGTAATGGTTATTAAGTATGGTGAGTGTACTGACAGTCTATAATGTAGACTGTAGTAATGGTTATTAAGTATGGTGAGTCTACTGACAGTCTATAATGTAGACTGTAGTAATGGTTATTAAGTATGGTGAGTGTACTGGCAGTCTATAATGTAGACTGTAGTAATGGTTATTAACCTGAGTGAGTGTACTGACAGTCTATAATGTAGACTGTAGTAATGGTTATTAAGTATGGTGAGTGTACTGACAGTCTATAATGTAGACTGTAGTAATGGTTATTAAGTATGGTGAGTGTACTGACAGTCTATAATGTAGACTGTAGTAATGGTTATTAAGTATGGTGAGTGTACTGACAGTCTATAATGTAGACTGTAGTAATGGTTATTAAGTATGGTGAGTGTACTGACAGTCTATAATGTAGACTGTAGTAATGGTTATTAAGTATGGTGAGTGTACTGACAGTCTATAATGTAGACTGTAGTAATGGTTATTAACCTGAGTGAGTGTACTGACAGTCTATAATGTAGACTGTAGTAATGGTTATTAAGTATGGTGAGTGTACTGACAGTCTATAATGTAGACTGTAGTAATGGTTATTAAGTATGGTGAGTGTACTGACAGTCTATAATGTAGACTGTAGTAATGGTTATTAAGTATGGTGAGTGTACTGACAGTCTATAATGTAGACTGTAGTAATGGTTATTAAGTATGGTGAGTGTACTGACAGTCTATAATGTAGACTGTAGTAATGGTTATTAAGTATAGTGAGTGTGCTGACAGTCTATAATGTAGACTGTAGTAATGGTTATTAAGTTTGGTGAGTGTACTGACAGTCTATAATGTAGACTGTAGTAATGGTTATTAAGTTTGGTGAGTGTACTGACAGTCTATAATGTAGACTGTAGTAATGGTTATTAAGTATGGTGAGTGTACTACAGTCTATAATGTAGACTGTAGTAATGGTTATTAAGTATGGTGAGTGTACTGACAGTCTATAATGTAGACTGTAGTAATGGTTATTAAGTATGGTGAGTGTACTGACAGTCTATAATGTAGACTGTAGTAATGGTTATTAAGTATGGTGAGTGTACTGACAGTCTATAATGTAGACTGTAGTAATGGTTATTAAGTATGGTGAGTGTACTGACAGTCTATAATGTAGACTGTAGTAATGGTTATTAAGTATAGTGAGTGTGCTGACAGTCTATAATGTAGACTGTAGTAATGGTTATTAAGTTTGGTGAGTGTACTGACAGTCTATAATGTAGACTGTAGTAATGGTTATTAAGTTTGGTGAGTGTACTGACAGTCTATAATGTAGACTGTAGTAATGGTTATTAAGTATGGTGAGTGTACTACAGTCTATAATGTAGACTGTAGCCTGGTTATTAAGTATGATGAGTGTACTGACAGTCTATAATGTTGACTGTAGTAATGGTTATTAAGTATGGTGAGTTTACTGACAGTCTATAATGTTGACTGTAGTAATGGTTATTAAGTATGGTGAGTGTACTGGCAGTCTATAATGTAGACTGTAGTAATGGTTATTAAGCTGAGTGAGTGTACTGACAGTCTATAATGTAGACTGTAGTAATGGTTAATAACCTGAGTGAGTGTACTGACAGTCTATAATGTATACTGTAGTAATGGTTATTAACCTGAGTGAGTGTACTGACAGTCTATAATGTTGACTGTAGTAATGGTTATTAAGTATGGTGAGTTTACTGACAGTCTATAATGTAGACTAGTAATGGTTATTAAGTATGGTGAGTGTACTGGCAGTCTATAATGTAGACTGTAGTAATGGTTATTAAGTATGGTGAGTGTACTGGCAGTCTATAATGTAGACTGTAGTAATGGTTATTAAGCTGAGTGAGTGTACTGACAGTCTATAATGTAGACTGTAGTAATGGTTATTAACCTGAGTGAGTGTACTGACAGTCTATAATGTAGACTGTAGTAATGGTTATTAAGTATGGTGAGTGTACTGACAGTCTATAATGTAGACTGTAGTAATGGTTATTAAGTATGGTGAGTGTACTGACAGTCTATAATGTAGACTGTAGTAATGGTTATTAAGTATGGTGAGTGTACTGACAGTCTATAATGTAGACTGTAGCCTGGTTATTAAGTATGGTGAGTGTACTGACAGTCTATAATGTTGACTGTAGTAATGGTTATTAAGTATGGTGAGTTTACTGACAGTCTATAATGTTGACTGTAGTAATGGTTATTAAGTATGGTGAGTTTACTGACAGTCTATAATGTAGACTAGTAATGGTTATTAAGTATGGTGAGTGTACTGGCAGTCTATAATGTAGACTGTAGTAATGGTTATTAAGTATGGTGAGTGTACTGGCAGTCTATAATGTAGACTGTAGTAATGGTTATTAAGCTGAGTGAGTGTACTGACAGTCTATAATGTAGACTGTAGTAATGGTTATTAACCTGAGTGAGTGTACTGACAGTCTATAATGTAGACTGTAGTAATGGTTATTAAGTATGGTGAGTGTACTGACAGTCTATAATGTAGACTGTAGTAATGGTTATTAAGTATGGTGAGTGTACTGACAGTCTATAATGTAGACTGTAGTAATGGTTATTAAGTATGGTGAGTGTACTGACAGTCTATAATGTAGACTGTAGTAATGGTTATTAAGTATGGTGAGTCTACTGACAGTCTATAATGTAGACTGTAGTAATGGTTATTAAGTATGGTGAGTGTACTGGCAGTCTATAATGTAGACTGTAGTAATGGTTATTAACCTGAGTGAGTGTACTGACAGTCTATAATGTAGACTGTAGTAATGGTTATTAAGTATGGTGAGTGTACTGACAGTCTATAATGTAGACTGTAGTAATGGTTATTAAGTATGGTGAGTCTACTGACAGTCTATAATGTAGACTGTAGTAATGGTTATTAAGTATGGTGAGTGTACTGACAGTCTATAATGTAGACTGTAGTAATGGTTATTAACCTGAGTGAGTGTACTGACAGTCTATAATGTAGACTGTAGTAATGGTTATTAAGTATGGTGAGTGTACTGACAGTCTATAATGTAGACTGTAGCCTGGTTATTAAGTATGGTGAGTGTACTGACAGTCTATAATGTAGACTGTAGTAATGGTTATTAAGTATGGTGAGTGTACTGACAGTCTATAATGTAGACTGTAGTAATGGTTATTAACCTGAGTGAGTGTACTGACAGTCTATAATGTAGACTGTAGTAATGGTTATTAAGTATGGTGCGTGTACTGACAGTCTATAATGTAGACTGTAGTAATGGTTATTAAGTATGGTGAGTGTACTGACAGTCTATAATGTAGACTGTAGTAATGGTTATTAAGTATGGTGAGTGTACTGACAGTCTATAATGTAGACTGTAGTAATGGTTATTAACCTGAGTGAGTGTACTGACAGTCTATAATGTAGACTGTAGTAATGGTTATTAAGTATGGTGAGTGTACTGACAGTCTATAATGTAGACTGTAGTAATGGTTATTAAGTATGGTGAGTGTACTGACAGTCTATAATGTAGACTGTAGTAATGGTTATTAAGTATGGTGAGTGTACTGACAGTCTATAATGTAGACTGTAGTAATGGTTATTAAGTATGGTGAGTGTACTGACAGTCTATAATGTAGACTGTAGTAATGGTTATTAAGTATGGTGAGTGTACTGACAGTCTATAATGTAGACTGTAGTAATGGTTATTAAGTATGGTGAGTGTACTGACAGTCTATAATGTAGACTGTAGTAATGGTTATTAAGTATAGTGAGTGTGCTGACAGTCTATAATGTAGACTGTAGTAATGGTTATTAAGTTTGGTGAGTGTACTGACAGTCTATAATGTAGACTGTAGTAATGGTTATTAAGTTTGGTGAGTGTACTGACAGTCTATAATGTAGACTGTAGTAATGGTTATTAAGTATGGTGAGTGTACTACAGTCTATAATGTAGACTGTAGCCTGGTTATTAAGTATGGTGAGTGTACTGACAGTCTATAATGTTGACTGTAGTAATGGTTATTAAGTATGGTGAGTTTACTGACAGTCTATAATGTTGACTGTAGTAATGGTTATTAAGTATGGTGAGTGTACTGGCAGTCTATAATGTAGACTGTAGTAATGGTTATTAAGCTGAGTGAGTGTACTGACAGTCTATAATGTAGACTGTAGTAATGGTTAATAACCTGAGTGAGTGTACTGACAGTCTATAATGTATACTGTAGTAATGGTTATTAACCTGAGTGAGTGTACTGACAGTCTATAATGTAGACTGTAGCCTGGTTATTAAGTATGGTGAGTGTACTGACAGTCTATAATGTAGACTGTAGCCTGGTTATTAAGTATGGTGAGTGTACTGACAGTCTATAATGTTGACTGTAGTAATGGTTATTAAGTATGGTGAGTTTACTGACAGTCTATAATGTTGACTGTAGTAATGGTTATTAAGTATGGTGAGTTTACTGACAGTCTATAATGTAGACTAGTAATGGTTATTAAGTATGGTGAGTGTACTGGCAGTCTATAATGTAGACTGTAGTAATGGTTATTAAGTATGGTGAGTGTACTGACAGTCTATAATGTAGACTGTAGCCTGGTTATTAAGTATGGTGAGTGTACTGACAGTCTATAATGTTGACTGTAGTAATGGTTATTAAGTATGGTGAGTTTACTGACAGTCTATAATGTTGACTGTAGTAATGGTTATTAAGTATGGTGAGTTTACTGACAGTCTATAATGTAGACTAGTAATGGTTATTAAGTATGGTGAGTGTACTGGCAGTCTATAATGTAGACTGTAGTAATGGTTATTAAGTATGGTGAGTGTACTGGCAGTCTATAATGTAGACTGTAGTAATGGTTATTAAGCTGAGTGAGTGTACTGACAGTCTATAATGTAGACTGTAGTAATGGTTATTAACCTGAGTGAGTGTACTGACAGTCTATAATGTAGACTGTAGTAATGGTTATTAAGTATGGTGAGTGTACTGACAGTCTATAATGTAGACTGTAGTAATGGTTATTAAGTATGGTGAGTGTACTGACAGTCTATAATGTAGACTGTAGTAATGGTTATTAAGTATGGTGAGTGTACTGACAGTCTATAATGTAGACTGTAGCCTGGTTATTAAGTATGGTGAGTGTACTGACAGTCTATAATGTTGACTGTAGTAATGGTTATTAAGTATGGTGAGTTTACTGACAGTCTATAATGTTGACTGTAGTAATGGTTATTAAGTATGGTGAGTTTACTGACAGTCTATAATGTAGACTAGTAATGGTTATTAAGTATGGTGAGTGTACTGGCAGTCTATAATGTAGACTGTAGTAATGGTTATTAAGTATGGTGAGTGTACTGGCAGTCTATAATGTAGACTGTAGTAATGGTTATTAAGCTGAGTGAGTGTACTGACAGTCTATAATGTAGACTGTAGTAATGGTTATTAACCTGAGTGAGTGTACTGACAGTCTATAATGTAGACTGTAGTAATGGTTATTAAGTATGGTGAGTGTACTGACAGTCTATAATGTAGACTGTAGTAATGGTTATTAAGTATGGTGAGTGTACTGACAGTCTATAATGTAGACTGTAGTAATGGTTATTAAGTATAGTGAGTGTACTGACAGTCTATAATGTAGACTGTAGTAATGGTTATTAAGTATGGTGAGTCTACTGACAGTCTATAATGTAGACTGTAGTAATGGTTATTAAGTATGGTGAGTGTACTGGCAGTCTATAATGTAGACTGTAGTAATGGTTATTAACCTGAGTGAGTGTACTGACAGTCTATAATGTAGACTGTAGTAATGGTTATTAAGTATGGTGAGTGTACTGACAGTCTATAATGTAGACTGTAGTAATGGTTATTAAGTATGGTGAGTGTACTGACAGTCTATAATGTAGACTGTAGTAATGGTTATTAAGTATGGTGAGTGTACTGACAGTCTATAATGTAGACTGTAGTAATGGTTATTAACCTGAGTGAGTGTACTGACAGTCTATAATGTAGACTGTAGTAATGGTTATTAAGTATGGTGAGTGTACTGACAGTCTATAATGTAGACTGTAGCCTGGTTATTAAGTATGGTGAGTGTACTGACAGTCTATAATGTAGACTGTAGCCTGGTTATT
Source organism: Petromyzon marinus (assembly GCF_048934315.1). Taxonomy (NCBI): domain Eukaryota; kingdom Metazoa; phylum Chordata; class Hyperoartia; order Petromyzontiformes; family Petromyzontidae; genus Petromyzon; species Petromyzon marinus. The sequence continues at coordinate 135,169 of NW_027422772.1, forward strand.
AAGTATGGTGAGTGTACTGACAGTCTATAATGTTGACTGTAGTAATGGTTATTAAGTATGGTGAGTTTACTGACAGTCTATAATGTTGACTGTAGTAATGGTTATTAAGTATGGTGAGTTTACTGACAGTCTATAATGTAGACTAGTAATGGTTATTAAGTATGGTGAGTGTACTGGCAGTCTATAATGTAGACTGTAGTAATGGTTATTAAGTATGGTGAGTGTACTGGCAGTCTATAATGTAGACTGTAGTAATGGTTATTAAGCTGAGTGAGTGTACTGACAGTCTATAATGTAGACTGTAGTAATGGTTATTAAGTATGGTGAGTGTACTGGCAGTCTATAATGTAGACTGTAGTAATGGTTATTAAGTATGGTGAGTGTACTGACAGTCTATAATGTAGACTGTAGTAATGGTTATTAAGTATGGTGAGTGTACTGACAGTCTATAATGTAGACTGTAGTAATGGTTATTAAGTATGGTGAGTGTACTGACAGTCTATAATGTAGACTGTAGTAATGGTTATTGAGTATGGTGAGTCTACTGACAGTCTATAATGTAGACTGTAGTAATGGTTATTAAGTATGGTGAGTGTACTGACAGTCTATAATGTAGACTGTAGCCTGGTTATTAAGTATGGTGAGTGTACTGACAGTTGTTAGGGTCGCCGGCCCCCGGGACCTCCCCTGCCTGCGACCCTGTCCGCGAAGTCCCGACGCTCCCAGACTCTCCACTAGTGTGGGAGCTGCCGCCGCCGCACTCCTCCCCTGGCGGGGAAAGGTCGTCGCGCTCCTGTTCCCCCCCCTGTGCCGTCCCCCCCCGAGTCCGGGTCTCCTGCCGGTGGGGCATCCCACTCGACCTCCCTGGGACCCGCTAGCGCTTCGCCGGCACCCAAACGCGACGCTCCCCGCCCGCGCAGTCCCACGCACCAATCACACGCGGGTAACAGGGGGGTTAAAGGTCGGAGGGTAAGCGACGTCATTCGTGCTCACTCCGACGATTGGGGGGATTGGATTAAACGGGTTTAAAGGGCTATGCGATGGGCATGCGTGCGAGATGGGTATCCGCTCGCAACGTGGGAGTCCCCAGCCGACGGTTCGTAGCGCACACACTCCACGCGGCGCCGCTCCACACACGCGGCGACCGCCGCAAACAGCAAGCTCACCCACGCTTCCACTCTCTTTCCACACCCGCGCAAAAAACCACACCAGTCTGTTATGTAACGACCACCGCGACAGTAAGCGCACCCACGCTTCCGCAAAAACCACACCAGTCCGTTATGTAACCGCCGACGATTTATTCCACCGCGCCGGCGAGCCCTTATTTAACCGAGTCAGTCGGGATCAGCGGGGCAGGACCAATCTATCTCTCGATAGTCGGCACTACACTCTACCTGTCCTCCCCTTTACCCTCTCCTGTTTTGCTCTTAAGCGAAGTCCCAACTCCCTCTCTCTCTCTTACTCACGGTTCGTCGTCACTGCCGTCTGGTCCTCGCGGCGCGTCGATACGTCCCACGGACGTTCGCGCGGCTGGACTCGGGAGTTGACGGACCTGGGGTCGACTCGAGTAGCCAGAGAGCCTTTTTCCTTCGCCCTGACCCGCTTTATTCTTTCTACATCAAAGGGGCTACCTGGTGCCGACTCGCGGGCCAATCAGCTCGCTGGGATCACCCGCCAATCGGTAGGCCCATCTGTATCCCAGCATCCCCCGGGCCGTTGCTTTCAGCGACGTCCGCATCTAAATTTACCTGCTCAGCGACCCTCCAGCCAGAGGGCGACCCTGCTTTCCCGCCGCTCGTGGCTCTGCCCTCCTACCTGCCTGCTGACCCGTGTGTGTTGTGTGTGCTGTCTACACGCGGTGGCTCGGCAGCCCCGTCGTGACCATGTAATTACAACCAAAGTCACGGCGCCGCGGTGGGTGTTAGCGTCGGGGGAGACCGTCCAATTCCCTGGCTGCAGGAAACCGTGAAGATTATCCCTTTACGAGGGCTTCTGGGTGAAAACCTGTCGGCCAGGGTGTCTCCCCACGCGCTCTAATGGTGGGGGGGAGTGCGTGCGTGTGTGTTCCGGTGGGGGGGGGGGGGGCAATGTCGGCCTCGCCGCTCGGAGCGGCGAGATCGCAGGTGGGCCACCCGCCGATCGGCTCCGTGGCGGCGGCATCACACATTGACCAGCGTGGTGAAGTATGGTCAGTACACATTGACCAGCGTGGTGAAGTATGGTCAGGTCACATTGACCAGCGTGGTGAAGTATGGTCAGTACACATTGACCAGCGTGGTGAAGTATGGTCAGTACACATTGACCAGCGTGGTGAAGTATGGTCAGTCCACATTGACCAGCGTGGTGAAGTATGGTCAGTCCACATTGACCAGCGTGGTGAAGTATGGTCAGTACACATTGACCAGCGTGGTGAAGTATGGTCAGTCCACATTGACCAGAGTGGTGAAGTATGGTCAGGTCACATTGACCAGCGTGGTGAAGTATGGTCAGGTCACATTGACCAGGGTGGTGAAGTATGGTCAGTACACATTGACCAGAGTGGTGAAGTATGGTCAGGTCACATTGACCAGGGTGGTGAAGTATGGTCAGTACACATTGACCAGGGTGGTGAAGTATGGTCAGTACACATTGACCAGAGTGGTGAAGTATGGTCAGGTCACATTGACCAGGGTGGTGAAGTATGGTCAGTACACATTGACCAGCGTGGTGAAGTATGGTCAGTACACATTGACCAGGGTGGTGAAGTATGGTCAGGTCACATTGACCAGCGTGGTGAATAATGGTCAGTACACATTGACCAGCGTGGTGAAGTATGGTCAGGTCACATTGACCAGCGTGGTGAAGTATGGTCAGTACACATTGACCAGCGTGGTGAAGTATGGTCAGTACACATTGACCAGCGTGGTGAAGTATGGTCAGTACACATTGACCAGAGTGGTGAAGTATGGTCAGTACACATTAACCAGGGTGGTGAAGTATGGTCAGTACACATTGACCAGGGTGGTGAAGTATGGTCAGTACACATTGACCAGGGTGGTGAAGTATGGTCAGTACACATTGACCAGGGTGGTGAAGTATGGTCAGTACACATTGACCAGCGTGGTGAAGTATGGTCAGTACACATTGACCAGAGTGGTGAAGTATGGTCAGGTCACATTGACCAGCGTGGTGAAGTATGGTCAGGTCACATTGACCAGGGTGGTGAAGTATGGTCAGTACACATTGACCAGAGTGGTGAAGTATGGTCAGGTCACATTGACCAGGGTGGTGAAGTAGGGTCAATACACATTGACCAGCGTGGTGAAGTATGGTCAGTACACATTGACCAGGGTGGTGAAGTATGGTCAGTACACATTGACCAGGGTGGTGAAGTATGGTCAGGTCACATTGACCAGGGTGGTGAAGTATGGTCAGTACACATTGACCAGAGTGGTGAAGTATGGTCAGGTCACATTGACCAGGGTGGTGAAGTATGGTCAGTACACATTGACCAGCGTGGTGAAGTATGGTCAGTACACATTGACCAGGGTGGTGAAGTATGGTCAGTACACATTGACCAGGGTGGTGAAGTATGGTCAGTACACATTGACTAGGGTGGTGAAGTATGGTCAGGTCACATTGACCAGCGTGGTGAAGTATGGTCAGTACACATTGACCAGCGTGGTGAAGTATGGTCAGTACACATTGACCAGCGTGGTGAAGTATGGTCAGGTCACATTGACCAGAGTGGTGAAGTATGGTCAGTACACATTGACCAGCGTGGTGAAGTATGGTCAGTACACATTGACCAGCGTGGTGAAGTATGGTCAGTACACATTGACCAGGGTGGTGAAGTATGGTCAGGTCACATTGACCAGCGTGGTGAAGTATGGTCAGTACACATTGACCAGCTTGGTGAAGTATGGTCAGTACACATTGACCAGCGTGGTGAAGTATGGTCAGTACACATTGACCAGCGTGGTGAAGTATGGTCAGGTCACATTGACCAGCGTGGTGAAGTATGGTCAGGTCACATTGACCAGGGTGGTGAAGTAGGGTCAATACACATTGACCAGCGTGGTGAAGTATGGTCAGTACACATTGACCAGGGTGGTGAAGTATGGTCAGTACACATTGACCAGGGTGGTGAAGTATGGTCAGGTCACATTGACCAGGGTGGTGAAGTATGGTCAGTACACATTGACCAGAGTGGTGAAGTATGGTCAGGTCACATTGACCAGGGTGGTGAAGTATGGTCAGTACACATTGACCAGCGTGGTGAAGTATGGTCAGTACACATTGACCAGGGTGGTGAAGTATGGTCAGTACACATTGACCAGGGTGGTGAAGTATGGTCAGTACACATTGACCAGGGTGGTGAAGTATGGTCAGGTCACATTGACCAGCGTGGTGAAGTATGGTCAGTACACATTGACCAGCGTGGTGAAGTATGGTCAGTACACATTGACCAGCGTGGTGAAGTATGGTCAGGTCACATTGACCAGCGTGGTGAAGTATGGTCAGTACACATTGACCAGCTTGGTGAAGTATGGTCAGTACACATTGACCAGCGTGGTGAAGTATGGTCAGTACACATTGACCAGCGTGGTGAAGTATGGTCAGGTCACATTGACCAGCGTGGTGAAGTATGGTCAGGTCACATTGACCAGGGTGGTGAAGTAGGGTCAATACACATTGACCAGCGTGGTGAAGTATGGTCAGTACACATTGACCAGGGTGGTGAAGTATGGTCAGTACACATTGACCAGGGTGGTGAAGTATGGTCAGGTCACATTGACCAGGGTGGTGAAGTATGGTCAGTACACATTGACCAGAGTGGTGAAGTATGGTCAGTACACATTGACCAGCGTGGTGAAGTATGGTCAGGTCACATTGACCAGCGTGGTGAAGTATGGTCAGTACACATTGACCAGGGTGGTGAAGTATGGTCAATACACATTGACCAGCGTGGTGAAGTATGGTCAGTACACATTGACCAGGGTGGTGAAGTATGGTCAGTACACATTGACCAGGGTGGTGAAGTATGGTCAGGTCACATTGACCAGGGTGGTGAAGTATGGTCAGTACACATTGACCAGAGTGGTGAAGTATGGTCAGGTCACATTGACCAGGGTGGTGAAGTATGGTCAGTACACATTGACCAGCGTGGTGAAGTATGGTCAGTACACATTGACCAGGGTGGTGAAGTATGGTCAGTACACATTGACCAGGGTGGTGAAGTATGGTCAGTACACATTGACCAGGGTGGTGAAGTATGGTCAGGTCACATTGACCAGCGTGGTGAAGTATGGTCAGTACACATTGACCAGCGTGGTGAAGTATGGTCAGTACACATTGACCAGCGTGGTGAAATATGGTCAGGTCACATTGACCAGAGTGGTGAAGTATGGTCAGTACACATTGACCAGCGTGGTGAAGTATGGTCAGTACACATTGACCAGCGTGGTGAAGTATGGTCAGTACACATTGACCAGCGTGGTGAAGTATGGTCAGGTCACATTGACCAGCGTGGTGAAGTATGGTCAGTACACATTGACCAGCTTGGTGAAGTATGGTCAGTACACATTGACCAGCGTGGTGAAGTATGGTCAGTACACATTGACCAGCGTGGTGAAGTATGGTCAGGTCACATTGACCAGCGTGGTGAAGTATGGTCAGGTCACATTGACCAGAGTGGTGAAGTATGGTCAGTACACATTGACCAGCGTGGTGAATTATGGTCAGTACACATTGACCAGCGTGGTGAAGTATGGTCAGGTCACATTGACCAGCGTGGTGAAGTATGGTCAGTACACATTGACCAGCGTGGTGAAGTATGGTCAGTACACATTGACCAGCGTGGTGAAGTATGGTCAGTACACATTGACCAGCGTGGTGAAGTATGGTCAGTACACATTGACCAGCGTGGTGAAGTATGGTCAGTACACATTGACCAGCGTGGTGAAGTATGGTCAGTCCACATTGACCAGCGTGGTGAAGTATGGTCAGTCCACATTGACCAGCGTGGTGAAGTATGGTCAGTCCACATTAACCAGAGTGGTGAAGTATAGTCAGGTCACATTGACCAGCGTGGTGAAGTATGGTCAGTCCACATTGACCAGCGTGGTGAAGTATGGTCAGTACACATTGACCAGCGTGGTGAAGTATGGTCAGTACACATTGACCAGCGTGGTGAAGTATGGTCAGTACACATTGACCAGCGTGGTGAAGTATGGTCAGGTCACATTGACCAGCGTGGTGAAGTATGGTCAGTACACATTGACCAGCGTGGTGAAGTATGGTCAGTACACATTGACCAGAGTGGTGAAGTGTGGTCAGTACACATTGACCAGGGTGGTGAAGTATGGTCAGTACACATTGACCAGGGTGGTGAAGTATGGTCAGTACACATTGACCAGGGTGGTGAAGTATGGTCAGTACACATTGACCAGGGTGGTGAAGTATGGTCAGTCCACATTGACCAGAGTGGTGAAGTATGGTCAGGTCACATTGACCAGCGTGGTGAAGTATGGTCAGGTCACATTGACCAGGGTGGTGAAGTATGGTCAGTACACATTGACCAGAGTGGTGAAGTATGGTCAGGTCACATTGACCAGGGTGGTGAAGTATGGTCAGTACACATTGACCAGCGTGGTGAAGTATGGTCAGTACACATTGACCAGGGTGGTGAAGTATGGTCAGTACACATTGACCAGGGTGGTGAAGTATGGTCAGTACACATTGACCAGAGTGGTGAAGTATGGTCAGGTCACATTGACCAGGGTGGTGAAGTATGGTCAGTACACATTGACCAGGGTGGTGAAGTATGGTCAGTACACATTGACCAGGGTGGTGAAGTATGGTCAGTACACATTGACCAGGGTGGTGAAGTATGGTCAGTACACATTGACCAGCGTGGTGAAGTATGGTCAGTCCACATTGACCAGCGTGGTGAAGTATGGTCAGTCCACATTGACCAGAGTGGTGAAGTATGGTCAGTACACATTGACCAGCGTGGTGAAGTATGGTCAGTACACATTGACCAGCGTGGTGAAGTATGGTCAGGTCACATTGACCAGAGTGGTGAAGTATGGTCAGTACACATTGACCAGCGTGGTGAAGTATGGTCAGTACACATTGACCAGCGTGGTGAAGTATGGTCAGTACACATTGACCAGCGTGGTGAAGTATGGTCAGGTCACATTGACCAGCGTGGTGAAGTATGGTCAGTACACATTGACCAGCATGGTGAAGTATGGTCAGTACACATTGACCATCGTGGTGAAGTATGGTCAGTACACATTGACCAGCGTGGTGAAGTATGGTCAGGTCACATTGACCAGCGTGGTGAAGTATGGTCAGGTCACATTGACCAGAGTGGTGAAGTATGGTCAGTACACATTGACCAGCGTGGTGAAGTATGGTCAGTACACATTGACCAGCGTGGTGAAGTATGGTCAGTACACATTGACCAGCGTGGTGAAGTATGGTCAGGTCACATTGACCAGCGTGGTGAAGTATGGTCAGGTCACATTGACCAGAGTGGTGAAGTATGGTCAGTACACATTGACCAGCGTGGTGAAGTATGGTCAGTACACATTGACCAGCGTGGTGAATTATGGTCAGTACACATTGACCAGCGTGGTGAAGTATGGTCAGGTCACATTGACCAGCGTGGTGAAGTATGGTCAGTCCACATTGACCAGCGTGGTGAAGTATGGTCAGTACACATTGACCAGCGTGGTGAAATATGGTCAGTACACATTGACCAGCGTGGTGAAGTATGGTCAGTACACATTGACCAGCGTGGTGAAGAATGGTCAGTACACATTGACCAGCGTGGTGAAGTATGGTCAGTACACATTGACCAGCGTGGTGAAGTATGGTCAGGTCACATTGACCAGCGTGGTGAAGTATGGTCAGTACACATTGACCAGCGTGGTGAAGTATGGTCAGTACACATTGACCAGAGTGGTGAAGTGTGGTCAGTACACATTGACCAGGGTGGTGAAGTATGGTCAGTACACATTGACCAGGGTGGTGAAGTATGGTCAGTACACATTGACCAGGGTGGTGAAGTATGGTCAGTACACATTGACCAGGGTGGTGAGGTATGGTCAGTACACATTGACCAGGGTGGTGAAGTATGGTCAGTCCACATTGACCAGAGTGGTGAAGTATGGTCAGGTCACATTGACCAGCGTGGTGAAGTATGGTCAGGTCACATTGACCAGGGTGGTGAAGTATGGTCAGTACACATTGACCAGAGTGGTGAAGTATGGTCAGGTCACATTGACCAGGGTGGTGAAGTATGGTCAGTACACATTGACCAGCGTGGTGAAGTATGGTCAGTACACATTGACCAGGGTGGTGAAGTATGGTCAGTACACATTGACCAGGGTGGTGAAGTATGGTCAGTACACATTGACCAGAGTGGTGAAGTATGGTCAGGTCACATTGACCAGGGTGGTGAAGTATGGTCAGTACACATTGACCAGGGTGGTGAAGTATGGTCAGTACACATTGACCAGGGTGGTGAAGTATGGTCAGTACACATTGACCAGCGTGGTGAAGTATGGTCAGGTCACATTGACCAGAGTGGTAAAGTATGGTCAGTACACATTGACCAGCGTGGTGAAGTATGGTCAGTACACATTGACCAGCGTGGTGAAGTATGGTCAGTACACATTGACCAGCGTGGTGAAGTATGGTCAGGTCACATTGACCAGCGTGGTGAAGTATGGTCAGTACACATTGACCAGCGTGGTGAAGTATGGTCAGTACACATTGACCATCGTGGTGAAGTATGGTCAGTACACATTGACCTGCGTGGTGAAGTATGGTCAGGTCACATTGACCTGCGTGGTGAAGTATGGTCAGGTCACATTGACCAGAGTGGTGAAGTATGGTCAGTACACATTGACCAGGGTGGTGAAGTATGGTCAGTACACATTGACCAGCGTGGTGAAGTATGGTCAGTACACATTGACCAGGGTGGTGAGGTATGGTCAGTACACATTGACCAGAGTGGTGAAGTATGGTCAGGTCACATTGACCAGGGTGGTGAAGTATGGTCAGTACACATTGACCAGCGTGGTGAAGTATGGTCAGTACACATTGACCAGGGTGGTGAAGTATGGTCAGTACACATTGACCAGGGTGGTGAAGTATGGTCAGTACACATTGACCAGGGTGGTGAAGTATGGTCAGTACACATTGACCAGGGTGGTGAAGTATGGTCAGTACACATTGACCAGCGTGGTGAAGTATGGTCAGTCCACATTGACCAGAGTGGTGAAGTATGGTCAGGTCACATTGACCAGCGTGGTGAAGTATGGTCAGGTCACATTGACCAGGGTGGTGAAGTATGGTCAGTACACATTGACCAGAGTGGTGAAGTATGGTCAGGTCACATTGACCAGCGTGGTGAAGTATGGTCAGGTCACATTGACCAGAGTGGTGAAGTATGGTCAGTACACATTGACCAGCGTGGTGAAGTATGGTCAGTACACATTGACCAGCGTGGTGAATAATGGTCAGTACACATTGACCAGCGTGGTGAAGTATGGTCAGGTCACATTGACCAGCGTGGTGAAGTATGGTCAGTACACATTGACCAGAGTGGTGAAGTATGGTCAGGTCACATTGACCAGCGTGGTGAAGTATGGTCAGGTCACATTGACCAGGGTGGTGAAGTATGGTCAGTACACATTGACCAGAGTGGTGAAGTATGGTCAGGTCACATTGACCAGGGTGGTGAAGTATGGTCAGTACACATTGACCAGCGTGGTGAAGTATGGTCAGTACACATTGACCAGGGTGGTGAAGTATGGTCAGTACACATTGACCAGAGTGGTGAAGTATGGTCAGGTCACATTGACCAGGGTGGTGAAGTATGGTCAGTACACATTGACCAGCGTGGTGAAGTATGGTCAGTACACATTGACCAGGGTGGTGAAGTATGGTCAGTACACATTGACCAGGGTGGTGAAGTATGGTCAGTACACATTGACCAGGGTGGTGAAGTATGGTCAGTACACATTGACCAGCGTGGTGAAGTATGGTCAGTCCACATTGACCAGCGTGGTGAAGTATGGTCAGTACACATTGACCAGAGTGGTGAAGTATGGTCAGTACACATTGACCAGCGTGGTGAAGTATGGTCAGTACACATTGACCAGCGTGGTGAAGTATGGTCAGTACACATTGACCAGCGTGGTGAAGTATGGTCAGGTCACATTGATCAGCGTGGTGAAGTATGGTCAGTACACATTGACCAGCTTGGTGAAGTATGGTCAGTACACATTGACCAGCGTGGTGAAGTATGGTCAGTACACATTGACCAGCGTGGTGAAGTATGGTCAGGTCACATTGACCAGCGTGGTGAAGTATGGTCAGGTCACATTGACCAGAGTGGTGAAGTATGGTCAGTACACATTGACCAGCGTGGTGAAGTATGGTCAGTACACATTGACCAGCGTGGTGAATAATGGTCAGTACACATTGACCAGCGTGGTGAAGTATGGTCAGGTCACATTGACCAGCGTGGTGAAGTATGGTCAGTACACATTGACCAGAGTGGTGAAGTATGGTCAGGTCACATTGACCAGCGTGGTGAAGTATGGTCAGGTCACATTGACCAGGGTGGTGAAGTATGGTCAGTACACATTGACCAGAGTGGTGAAGTATGGTCAGGTCACATTGACCAGGGTGGTGAAGTATGGTCAGTACACATTGACCAGCGTGGTGAAGTATGGTCAGTACACATTGACCAGGGTGGTGAAGTATGGTCAGTACACATTGACCAGGGTGGTGAAGTATGGTCAGTACACATTGACCAGGGTGGTGAAGTATGGTCAGTACACATTGACCAGCGTGGTGAAGTATGGTCAGTCCACATTGACCAGCGTGGTGAAGTATGGTCAGTACACATTGACCAGAGTGGTGAAGTATGGTCAGTACACATTGACCAGCGTGGTGAAGTATGGTCAGTACACATTGACCAGCGTGGTGAAGTATGGTCAGTACACATTGACCAGCGTGGTGAAGTATGGTCAGTACACATTGACCAGCGTGGTGAAGTATGGTCAGTCCACATTGACCAGCCTGGTGAAGTATGGTCAGTCCACATTGACCAGCGTGGTGAAGTATGGTCAGTCCACATTAACCAGAGTGGTGAAGTATGGTCAGGTCACATTGACCAGCGTGGTGAAGTATGGTCAGTACACATTGACCAGCGTGGTGAAGTATGGTCAGTACACATTGACCAGAGTGGTGAAGTATGGTCAGTACACATTGACCAGGGTGGTGAAGTATGGTCAGTACACATTGACCAGGGTGGTGAAGTATGGTCAGTACACATTGACCAGGGTGGTGAAGTATGGTCAGTACACATTGACCAGGGTGGTGAAGTATGGTCAGTACACATTGACCAGGGTGGTGAAGTATGGTCAGTACACATTGACCAGGGTGGTGAAGTATGGTCAGTACACATTGACCAGGGTGGTGAAGTATGGTCAGTACACATTGACCAGCGTGGTGAAGTATGGTCAGTCCACATTGACCAGCGTGGTGAAGTATGGTCAGTACACATTGACCAGAGTGGTGAAGTATGGTCAGTACACATTGACCAGCGTGGTGAAGTATGGTCAGTACACATTGACCAGCGTGGTGAAGTATGGTCAGTACACATTGACCAGCGTGGTGAAGTATGGTCAGGTCACATTGATCAGCGTGGTGAAGTATGGTCAGTACACATTGACCAGCTTGGTGAAGTATGGTCAGTACACATTGACCAGCGTGGTGAAGTATGGTCAGTACACATTGACCAGCGTGGTGAAGTATGGTCAGGTCACATTGACCAGCGTGGTGAAGTATGGTCAGGTCACATTGACCAGAGTGGTGAAGTATGGTCAGTACACATTGACCAGCGTGGTGAAGTATGGTCAGTACACATTGACCAGCGTGGTGAATAATGGTCAGTACACATTGACCAGCGTGGTGAAGTATGGTCAGGTCACATTGACCAGCGTGGTGAAGTATGGTCAGTACACATTGACCAGAGTGGTGAAGTATGGTCAGGTCACATTGACCAGCGTGGTGAAGTATGGTCAGGTCACATTGACCAGGGTGGTGAAGTATGGTCAGTACACATTGACCAGAGTGGTGAAGTATGGTCAGGTCACATTGACCAGGGTGGTGAAGTATGGTCAGTACACATTGACCAGCGTGGTGAAGTATGGTCAGTACACATTGACCAGGGTGGTGAAGTATGGTCAGTACACATTGACCAGCGTGGTGAAGTATGGTCAGTCCACATTGACCAGCGTGGTGAAGTATGGTCAGTACACATTGACCAGAGTGGTGAAGTATGGTCAGTACACATTGACCAGAGTGGTGAAGTATGGTCAGTACACATTGACCAGCGTGGTGAAGTATGGTCAGTACACATTGACCAGCGTGGTGAAGTATGGTCAGTACACATTGACCAGCGTGGTGAAGTATGGTCAGTACACATTGACCAGCGTGGTGAAGTATGGTCAGTCCACATTGACCAGCCTGGTGAAGTATGGTCAGTCCACATTGACCAGCGTGGTGAAGTATGGTCAGTCCACATTAACCAGAGTGGTGAAGTATGGTCAGGTCACATTGACCAGCGTGGTGAAGTATGGTCAGTACACATTGACCAGCGTGGTGAAGTATGGTCAGTACACATTGACCAGAGTGGTGAAGTATGGTCAGTACACATTGACCAGAGTGGTGAAGTATGGTCAGTACACATTGACCAGGGTGGTGAAGTATGGTCAGTACACATTGACCAGGGTGGTGAAGTATGGTCAGTACACATTGACCAGGGTGGTGAAGTATGGTCAGTACACATTGACCAGAGTGGTGAAGTATGGTCAGGTCACATTGATCAGGGTGGTGAAGTATGGTCAGTACACATTGACCAGCATGGTGAAGTATGGTCAGTACACATTGACCAGGGTGGTGAAGTATGGTCAGTACACATTGACCAGGGTGGTGAAGTATGGTCCGGTCACATTGACCAGCGTGGTGAAGTATGGTCAGTCCACATTGACCAGCGTGGTGAAGTATGGTCAGTACACATTGACCAGGGTGGTGAAGTATGGTCAGGTCACATTGACCAGCGTGGTGAAGTATGGCCAGTACACATTGACCAGGGTGGTGAAGTATGGTCAGTACACATTGACCAGAGTGGTGAAGTATGGTCAGGTCACATTGACCAGGGTGGTGAAGTATGGTCAGTACACATTGACCAGCGTGGTGAAGTATGGTCAGTACACATTGACCAGGGTGGTGAAGTATGGTCAGTACACATTGACCAGGGTGGTGAAGTATGGTCAGTACACATTGACCAGGGTGGTGAAGTATGGTCAGTACACATTGACCAGGGTGGTGAAGTATGGTCAGTACACATTGACCAGCGTGGTGAAGTATGGTCAGTCCACATTGACCAGAGTGGTGAAGTATGGTCAGGTCACATTGACCAGCGTGGTGAAGTATGGTCAGGTCACATTGACCAGGGTGGTGAAGTATGGTCAGTACACATTGACCAGAGTGGTGAAGTATGGTCAGGTCACATTGACCAGGGTGGTGAAGTATGGTCAGTACACATTGACCAGCGTGGTGAAGTATGGTCAGTACACATTGACCAGGGTGGTGAAGTATGGTCAGTACACATTGACCAGGGTGGTGAAGTATGGTCAGTACACATTGACCAGGGTGGTGAAGTATGGTCAGTACACATTGACCAGCGTGGTGAAGTATGGTCAGTCCACATTGACCAGCGTGGTGAAGTATGGTCAGTACACATTGACCAGAGTGGTGAAGTATGGTCAGTACACATTGACCAGCGTGGTGAAGTATGGTCAGTACACATTGACCAGGGTGGTGAAGTATGGTCAGTACACATTGACCAGCGTGGTGAAGTATGGTCAGTCCACATTGACCAGCGTGGTGAAGTATGGTCAGTACACATTGACCAGAGTGGTGAAGTATGGTCAGTACACATTGACCAGCGTGGTGAAGTATGGTCAGTACACATTGACCAGCGTGGTGAAGTATGGTCAGTACACATTGACCAGCGTGGTGAAGTATGGTCAGTACACATTGACCAGCGTGGTGAAGTATGGTCAGGTCACATTGACCAGCGTGGTGAAGTATGGTCAGTACACATTGACCAGCTTGGTGAAGTATGGTCAGTACACATTGACCAGCGTGGTGAAGTATGGTCAGTACACATTGACCAGCGTGGTGAAGTATGGTCAGGTCACATTGACCAGCGTGGTGAAGTATGGTCAGGTCACATTGACCAGAGTGGTGAAGTATGGTCAGTACACATTGACCAGCGTGGTGAAGTATGGTCAGTACACATTGACCAGCGTGGTGAATAATGGTCAGTACACATTGACCAGCGTGGTGAAGTATGGTCAGGTCACATTGACCAGCGTGGTGAAGTATGGTCAGTACACATTGACCAGCGTGGTGAAGTATGGTCAGTACACATTGACCAGCGTGAAGTATGGTCATTACACATTGACCAGAGTGGTGAAGTATGGTCAGTACACATTGACCAGGGTGGTGAAGTATGGTCAGTACACATTGACCAGGGTGGTGAAGTATGGTCAGTACACATTGACCTTGGTGGTGAAGTATGGTCAGTACACATTGACCAGGGTGGTGAAGTATGGTCAGTACACATTGACCAGGGTGGTGAAGTATGGTCAGTACACATTGACCAGGGTGGTGAAGTATGGTCAGTACACATTGACCAGGGTGGTGAAGTATGGTCAGTACACATTGACCAGGGTGGTGAAGTATGGTCAGTACACATTGACCAGCGTGGTGAAGTATGGTCAGATCACATTGACCAGCGTGGTGAAGTATGGTCAGGTCACATTGACCAGGGTGGTGAAGTATGGTCAGTACACATTGACCAGAGTGGTGAAGTATGGTCAGGTCACATTGACCAGGGTGGTGAAGTATGGTCAGTACACATTGACCAGCGTGGTGAAGTATGGTCAGTACACATTGACCAGGGTGGTGAAGTATGGTCAGTACACATTGACCAGGGTGGTGAAGTGTGGTCAGTACACATTGACCAGGGTGGTGAAGTGTGGTCAGTACACATTGACCAGCGTGGTGAAGTATGGTCAGTCCACATTGACCAGCGTGGTGAAGTATGGTCAGTACACATTGACCAGAGTGGTGAAGTATGGTCAGTACACATTGACCAGCGTGGTGAAGTATGGTCAGTACACATTGACCAGCGTGGTGAAGTATGGTCAGTACACATTGACCAGCGTGGTGAAGTATGGTCAGGTCACATTGACCAGCGTGGTGAAGTATGGTCAGTACACATTGACCAGCGTGGTGAAGTATGGTCAGTACACATTGACCAGCGTGGTGAAGTATGGTCAGGTCACATTGACCAGCGTGGTGAAGTATGGTCAGGTCACATTGACCAGAGTGGTGAAGTATGGTCAGTACACATTGACCAGCGTGGTGAAGTATGGTCAGTACACATTGACCAGCGTGGTGAAGTATGGTCAGTACACATTGACCACCGTGGTGAAGTATGGGCAGGTCACATTGACCAGCGTGGTGAAGTATGGTCAGTACACATTGACCAGAGTGGTGAAGTATGGTCAGGTCACATTGACCAGCGTGGTGAAGTATGGTCAGGTCACATTGACCAGGGTGGTGAAGTATGGTCAGTACACATTGACCAGAGTGGTGAAGTATGGTCAGGTCACATTGACCAGGGTGGTGAAGTATGGTCAGTACACATTGACCAGCGTGGTGAAGTATGGTCAGTACACATTGACCAGGGTGGTGAAGTATGGTCAGTACACATTGACCAGGGTGGTGAAGTATGGTCAGTACACATTGACCAGGGTGGTGAAGTATGGTCAGTACACATTGACCAGCGTGGTGAAGTATGGTCAGTCCACATTGACCAGCGTGGTGAAGTATGGTCAGTACACATTGACCAGAGTGGTGAAGTATGGTCAGTACACATTGACCAGCGTGGTGAAGTATGGTCAGTACACATTGACCAGCGTGGTGAAGTATGGTCAGTACACATTGACCAGCGTGGTGAAGTATGGTCAGGTCACATTGACCAGCTTGGTGAAGTATGGTCAGTACACATTGACCAGCGTGGTGAAGTATGGTCAGTACACATTGACCAGCGTGGTGAAGTATGGTCAGGTCACATTGACCAGCGTGCTGAAGTATGGTCAGGTCACATTGACCAGAGTGGTGAAGTATGGTCAGTACACATTGACCAGCGTGGTGAAGTATGGTCAGTACACATTGACCAGCGTGGTGAATAATGGTCAGTACACATTGACCAGCGTGGTGAAGTATGGTCAGGTCACATTGACCAGCGTGGTGAAGTATGGTCAGTACACATTGACCAGCGTGGTGAAGTATGGTCAGTACACATTGACCAGCGTGGTGAAGTATGGTCAGTACACATTGACCAGAGTGGTGAAGTATGGTCAGTACACATTGACCAGGGTGGTGATGTATGGTCAGTACACATTGACCAGGGTGGTGAAGTATGGTCAGTACACATTGACCAGGGTGGTGAAGTATGGTCAGTACACATTGACCAGGGTGGTGAAGTATGGTCAGTACACATTGACCAGCGTGGTGAAGTATGGTCAGGTCACATTGACCAGGGTGGTGAAGTATGGTCAGTACACATTGACCAGAGTGGTGAAGTATGGTCAGGTCACATTGACCAGAGTGGTGAAGTATGGTCAGTACACATTGACCAGCGTGGTGAAGTATGGTCAGTACACATTGACCAGCGTGGTGAAGTATGGTCAGTACACATTGACCAGCGTGGTGAAGTATGGTCAGTACACATTGACCAGCGTGGTGAAGTATGGTCAGTCCACATTGACCAGCCTGGTGAAGTATGGTCAGTCCACATTGACCAGCGTGGTGAAGTATGGTCAGTCCACATTAACCAGAGTGGTGAAGTATGGTCAGGTCACATTGACCAGCGTGGTGAAGTATGGTCAGTACACATTGACCAGCGTGGTGAAGTATGGTCAGTACACATTGACCAGAGTGGTGAAGTATGGTCAGTACACATTGACCAGGGTGGTGAAGTATGGTCAGTACACATTGACCAGGGTGGTGAAGTATGGTCAGTACACATTGACCAGGGTGGTGAAGTATGGTCAGTACACATTGACCAGGGTGGTGAAGTATGGTCAGTACACATTGACCAGAGTGGTGAAGTATGGTCAGGTCACATTGATCAGGGTGGTGAAGTATGGTCAGTACACATTGACCAGCATGGTGAAGTATGGTCAGTACACATTGACCAGGGTGGTGAAGTATGGTCAGTACACATTGACCAGGGTGGTGAAGTATGGTCCGGTCACATTGACCAGCGTGGTGAAGTATGGTCAGTCCACATTGACCAGCGTGGTGAAGTATGGTCAGTACACATTGACCAGGGTGGTGAAGTATGGTCAGGTCACATTGACCAGCGTGGTGAAGTATGGTCAGTACACATTGACCAGGGTGGTGAAGTATGGTCAGTACACATTGACCAGCGTGGTGAAGTATGGCCAGTACACATTGACCAGGGTGGTGAAGTATGGTCAGTACACATTGACCAGAGTGGTGAAGTATGGTCAGGTCACATTGACCAGGGTGGTGAAGTATGGTCAGTACACATTGACCAGCGTGGTGAAGTATGGTCAGTACACATTGACCAGGGTGGTGAAGTATGGTCAGTACACATTGACCAGGGTGGTGAAGTATGGTCAGTACACATTGACCAGGGTGGTGAAGTATGGTCAGTACACATTGACCAGGGTGGTGAAGTATGGTCAGTACACATTGACCAGCGTGGTGAAGTATGGTCAGTCCACATTGACCAGAGTGGTGAAGTATGGTCAGGTCACATTGACCAGCGTGGTGAAGTATGGTCAGGTCACATTGACCAGGGTGGTGAAGTATGGTCAGTACACATTGACCAGAGTGGTGAAGTATGGTCAGGTCACATTGACCAGGGTGGTGAAGTATGGTCAGTACACATTGACCAGCGTGGTGAAGTATGGTCAGTACACATTGACCAGGGTGGTGAAGTATGGTCAGTACACATTGACCAGGGTGGTGAAGTATGGTCAGTACACATTGACCAGGGTGGTGAAGTATGGTCAGTACACATTGACCAGCGTGGTGAAGTATGGTCAGTCCACATTGACCAGCGTGGTGAAGTATGGTCAGTACACATTGACCAGAGTGGTGAAGTATGGTCAGTACACATTGACCAGCGTGGTGAAGTATGGTCAGTACACATTGACCAGCGTGGTGAAGTATGGTCAGTACACATTGACCAGCGTGGTGAAGTATGGTCAGGTCACATTGACCAGCGTGGTGAAGTATGGTCAGTACACATTGACCAGCTTGGTGAAGTATGGTCAGTACACATTGACCAGCGTGGTGAAGTATGGTCAGTACACATTGACCAGCGTGGTGAAGTATGGTCAGGTCACATTGACCAGCGTGGTGAAGTATGGTCAGGTCACATTGACCAGAGTGGTGAAGTATGGTCAGTACACATTGACCAGCGTGGTGAAGTATGGTCAGTACACATTGACCAGCGTGGTGAATAATGGTCAGTACACATTGACCAGCGTGGTGAAGTATGGTCAGGTCACATTGACCAGCGTGGTGAAGTATGGTCAGTACACATTGACCAGAGTGGTGAAGTATGGTCAGGTCACATTGACCAGCGTGGTGAAGTATGGTCACGTCACATTGACCAGGGTGGTGAAGTATGGTCAGTACACATTGACCAGAGTGGTGAAGTATGGTCAGGTCACATTGACCAGGGTGGTGAAGTATGGTCAGTACACATTGACCAGCGTGGTGAAGTATGGTCAGTACACATTGACCAGGGTGGTGAAGTATGGTCAGTACACATTGACCAGGGTGGTGAAGTATGGTCAGTACACATTGACCAGCGTGGTGAAGTATGGTCAGTCCACATTGACCAGCGTGGTGAAGTATGGTCAGTACACATTGACCAGCGTGGTGAAGTATGGTCAGTACACATTGACCAGCGTGGTGAAGTATGGTCAGTACACATTGACCAGCGTGGTGAAGTATGGTCAGTACACATTGACCAGCGTGGTGAAGTATGGTCAGGTCACATTGACCAGCGTGGTGAAGTATGGTCAGTACACATTGACCAGCTTGGTGAAGTATGGTCAGTACACATTGACCAGCGTGGTGAAGTATGGTCAGTACACATTGACCAGCGTGGTGAAGTATGGTCAGGTCACATTGACCAGCGTGGTGAAGTATGGTCAGGTCACATTGACCAGAGTGGTGAAGTATGGTCAGTACACATTGACCAGCGTGGTGAAGTATGGTCAGTACACATTGACCAGCGTGGTGAATAATGGTCAGTACACATTGACCAGCGTGGTGAAGTATGGTCAGGTCACATTGACCAGCGTGGTGAAGTATGGTCAGTACACATTGACCAGCGTGGTGAAGTATGGTCAGTACACATTGACCAGCGTGAAGTATGGTCATTACACATTGACCAGAGTGGTGAAGTATGGTCAGTACACATTGACCAGGGTGGTGAAGTATGGTCAGTACACATTGACCAGGGTGGTGAAGTATGGTCAGTACACATTGACCTTGGTGGTGAAGTATGGTCAGTACACATTGACCAGGGTGGTGAAGTATGGTCAGTACACATTGACCAGGGTGGTGAAGTATGGTCAGTACACATTGACCAGGGTGGTGAAGTATGGTCAGTACACATTGACCAGGGTGGTGAAGTATGGTCAGTACACATTGACCAGCGTGGTGAAGTATGGTCAGGTCACATTGACCAGCGTGGTGAAGTATGGTCAGGTCACATTGACCAGGGTGGTGAAGTATGGTCAGTACACATTGACCAGAGTGGTGAAGTATGGTCAGGTCACATTGACCAGGGTGGTGAAGTATGGTCAGTACACATTGACCAGCGTGGTGAAGTATGGTCAGTACACATTGACCAGGGTGGTGAAGTATGGTCAGTACACATTGACCAGGGTGGTGAAGTGTGGTCAGTACACATTGACCAGGGTGGTGAAGTGTGGTCAGTACACATTGACCAGAGTGGTGAAGTATGGTCAGTCCACATTGACCAGCGTGGTGAAGTATGGTCAGTACACATTGACCAGAGTGGTGAAGTATGGTCAGTACACATTGACCAGCGTGGTGAAGTATGGTCAGTACACATTGACCAGCGTGGTGAAGTATGTTCAGTACACATTGACCAGCGTGGTGAAGTATGGTCAGGTCACATTGACCAGCGTGGTGAAGTATGGTCAGTACACATTGACCAGCGTGGTGAAGTATGGTCAGTACACATTGACCAGCGTGGTGAAGTATGGTCAGGTCACATTGACCAGCGTGGTGAAGTATGGTCAGGTCACATTGACCAGCGTGGTGAAGTATGGTCAGTACACATTGACCACCGTGGTGAAGTATAGTCAGGTCACATTGACCAGCGTGGTGAAGTATGGTCAGTACACATTGACCAGAGTGGTGAAGTATGGTCAGGTCACATTGACCAGCGTGGTGAAGTATGGTCAGGTCACATTGACCAGGGTGGTGAAGTATGGTCAGTACACATTGACCAGAGTGGTGAAGTATGGTCAGGTCACATTGACCAGGGTGGTGAAGTATGGTCAGTACACATTGACCAGCGTGGTGAAGTATGGTCAGTACACATTGACCAGGGTGGTGAAGTATGGTCAGTACACATTGACCAGGGTGGTGAAGTATGGTCAGTACACATTGACCAGGGTGGTGAAGTATGGTCAGTACACATTGACCAGCGTGGTGAAGTATGGTCAGTCCACATTGACCAGCGTGGTGAAGTATGGTCAGTACACATTGACCAGAGTGGTGAAGTATGGTCAGTACACATTGACCAGCGTGGTGAAGTATGGTCAGTACACATTGACCAGCGTGGTGAAGTATGGTCAGTACACATTGACCAGCGTGGTGAAGTATGGTCAGGTCACATTGACCAGCTTGGTGAAGTATGGTCAGTACACATTGACCAGCGTGGTGAAGTATGGTCAGTACACATTGACCAGCGTGGTGAAGTATGGTCAGGTCACATTGACCAGCGTGCTGAAGTATGGTCAGGTCACATTGACCAGAGTGGTGAAGTATGGTCAGTACACATTGACCAGCGTGGTGAAGTATGGTCAGTACACATTGACCAGCGTGGTGAATAATGGTCAGTACACATTGACCAGCGTGGTGAAGTATGGTCAGGTCACATTGACCAGCGTGGTGAAGTATGGTCAGTACACATTGACCAGCGTGGTGAAGTATGGTCAGTACACATTGACCAGCGTGGTGAAGTATGGTCAGTACACATTGACCAGGGTGGTGAAGTATGGTCAGTACACATTGACCAGGGTGGTGAAGTATGGTCAGTACACATTGACCAGGGTGGTGAAGTATGGTCAGTACACATTGACCAGCGTGGTGAAGTATGGTCAGGTCACATTGACCAGGGTGGTGAAGTATGGTCAGTACACATTGACCAGAGTGGTGAAGTATGGTCAGGTCACATTGACCAGGGTGGTGAAGTATGGTCAGTACACATTGACCAGCGTGGTGAAGTATGGTCAGTACACATTGACCAGGGTGGTGAAGTATGGTCAGTACACATTGACCAGGGTGGTGAAGTATGGTCAGTACACATTGACCAGGGTGGTGAAGTATGGTCAGGTCACATTGACCAGCGTGGTGAAGTATGGTCAGTACACATTGACCAGCGTGGTGAAGTATGGTCAGTACACATTGACCAGCGTGGTGAAGTATGGTCAGGTCACATTGACCAGAGTGGTGAAGTATGGTCAGTACACATTGACCAGCGTGGTGAAGTATGGTCAGTACACATTGACCAGCGTGGTGAAGTATGGTCAGTACACATTGACCAGCGTGGTGAAGTATTGTCAGGTCACATTGACCAGCGTGGTGAAGTATGGTCAGTACACATTGACCAGCTTGGTGAAGTATGGTCAGTACACATTGACCAGCGTGGTGAAGTATGGTCAGTACACATTGACCAGCGTGGTGAAGTATGGTCAGTACACATTGACCAGCGTGGTGAAGTATGGTCAGTCCACATTGACCAGCCTGGTGAAGTATGGTCAGTCCACATTGACCAGCGTGGTGAAGTATGGTCAGTCCACATTAACCAGAGTGGTGAAGTATGGTCAGGTCACATTGACCAGCGTGGTGAAGTATGGTCAGTACACATTGACCAGCGTGGTGAAGTATGGTCAGTACACATTGACCAGAGTGGTGAAGTATGGTCAGTACACATTGACCAGGGTGGTGAAGTATGGTCAGTACACATTGACCAGGGTGGTGAAGTATGGTCAGTACACATTGACCAGGGTGGTGAAGTATGGTCAGTACACATTGACCAGGGTGGTGAAGTATGGTCAGTACACATTGACCAGAGTGGTGAAGTATGGTCAGGTCACATTGATCAGGGTGGTGAAGTATGGTCAGTACACATTGACCAGCATGGTGAAGTATGGTCAGTACACATTGACCAGGGTGGTGAAGTATGGTCAGTACACATTGACCAGGGTGGTGAAGTATGGTCCGGTCACATTGACCAGCGTGGTGAAGTATGGTCAGTCCACATTGACCAGCGTGGTGAAGTATGGTCAGTACACATTGACCAGGGTGGTGAAGTATGGTCAGGTCACATTGACCAGCGTGGTGAAGTATGGTCAGTACACATTGACCAGGGTGGTGAAGTATGGTCAGTACACATTGACCAGCGTGGTGAAGTATGGTCAGTACACATTGACCAGGGTGGTGAAGTATGGTCAGTACACATTGACCAGAGTGGTGAAGTATGGTCAGGTCACATTGACCAGGGTGGTGAAGTATGGTCAGTACACATTGACCAGCGTGGTGAAGTATGGTCAGTACACATTGACCAGGGTGGTGAAGTATGGTCAGTACACATTGACCAGGGTGGTGAAGTATGGTCAGTACACATTGACCAGGGTGGTGAAGTATAGTCAGTACACATTGACCAGGGTGGTGAAGTATGGTCAGTACACATTGACCAGCGTGGTGAAGTATGGTCAGTCCACATTGACCAGAGTGGTGAAGTATGGTCAGGTCACATTGACCAGCGTGGTGAAGTATGGTCAGGTCACATTTACCAGGGTGGTGAAGTATGGTCAGTACACATTGACCAGAGTGGTGAAGTATGGTCAGGTCACATTGACCAAGGTGGTGAAGTATGGTCAGTACACATTGACCAGCGTGGTGAAGTATGGTCAGTACACATTGACCAGGGTGGTGAAGTATGGTCAGTACACATTGACCAGGGTGGTGAAGTATGGTCAGTACACATTGACCAGGGTGGTGAAGTATGGTCAGTACACATTGACCAGCGTGGTGAAGTATGGTCAGTCCACATTGACCAGCGTGGTGAAGTATGGTCAGTACACATTGACCAGAGTGGTGAAGTATGGTCAGTACACATTGACCAGCGTGGTGAAGTATGGTCAGTACACATTGACCAGCGTGGTGAAGTATGGTCAGTACACATTGACCAGCGTGGTGAAGTATGGTCAGTACACATTGACCAGCGTGGTGAAGTATGGTCAGTACACATTGACCAGCGTGGTGAAGTATGGTCAGGTCACATTGACCAGCGTGGTGAAGTATGGTCAGTACACATTGACCAGCTTGGTGAAGTATGGTCAGTACACATTGACCAGCGTGGTGAAGTATGGTCAGTACACATTGACCAGCGTGGTGAAGTATAGTCAGGTCACATTGACCAGCGTGGTTAAGTATGGTCAGGTCACATTGACCAGAGTGGTGAAGTATGGTCAGTACACATTGACCAGCGTGGTGAAGTATGGTCAGTACACATTGACCAGCGTGGTGAATAATGGTCAGTACACATTGACCAGCGTGGTGAAGTATGGTCAGGTCACATTGACCAGCGTGGTGAAGTATGGTCAGTACACATTGACCAGAGTGGTGAAGTATGGTCAGGTCACATTGACCAGCGTGGTGAAGTATGGTCAGGTCACATTGACCAGGGTGGTGAAGTATGGTCAGTACACATTGACCAGAGTGGTGAAGTATGGTCAGGTCACATTGACCAGGGTGGTGAAGTATGGTCAGTACACATTGACCAGCGTGGTGAAGTATGGTCAGTACACATTGACCAGGGTGGTGAAGTATGGTCAGTACACATTGACCAGGGTGGTGAAGTATGGTCAGTATACATTGACCAGGGTGGTGAAGTATGGTCAGTACACATTGAACAGCGTGGTGAAGTATGGTCAGTCCACATTGACCAGCGTTGTGAAGTATGATCAGTACACATTGACCAGAGTGGTGAAGTATGGTCAGTACACATTGACCAGCGTGGTGAAGTATGGTCAGTACACATTGACCAGCGTGGTGAAGTATGGTCAGTACACATTGACCAGCGTGGTGAAGTATGGTCAGGTCACATTGACCAGCGTGGTGAA
Source organism: Petromyzon marinus (assembly GCF_048934315.1). Taxonomy (NCBI): domain Eukaryota; kingdom Metazoa; phylum Chordata; class Hyperoartia; order Petromyzontiformes; family Petromyzontidae; genus Petromyzon; species Petromyzon marinus. The sequence continues at coordinate 159,753 of NW_027422772.1, forward strand.
GTATGGTCAGTACACATTGACCAGCTTGGTGAAGTATGGTCAGTACACATTGACCAGCGTGGTGAAGTATGGTCAGTACACATTGACCAGCGTGGTGAAGTATGGTCAGGTCACATTGACCAGCGTGGTGAAGTATGGTCAGGTCACATTGACCAGAGTGGTGAAGTATGGTCAGTACACATTGACCAGCGTGGTGAAGTATGGTCAGTACACATTGACCAGCGTGGTGAATAATGGTCAGTACACATTGACCAGCGTGGTGAAGTATGGTCAGTCCACATTGACCAGCGTGGTGAAGTATGGTCAGTACACATTGACCAGCGTGTTGAAGTATGGTCAGTACACATTGACCAGCGTGGTGAAGTATGGTCATTACACATTGACCAGAGTGGTGAAGTATGGTCAGTACACATTGACCAGGGTGGTGAAGTATGGTCAGTACACATTGACCAGGGTGGTGAAGTATGGTCAGTACACATTGACCAGGGTGGTGAAGTATGGTCAGTACACATTGACCAGGGTGGTGAAGTATGGTCAGTACACATTGACCAGGGTGGTGAAGTATGGTCAGTACACATTGACCAGGGTGGTGAAGTATGGTCAGTACACATTGACCAGGGTGGTGAAGTATGGTCAGTACACATTGACCAGCGTGGTGAAGTATGGTCAGTCCACATTGACCAGAGTGGTGAAGTATGGTCAGGTCACATTGACCAGCGTGGTGAAGTATGGTCAGGTCACATTGACCAGGGTGGTGAAGTATGGTCAGTACACATTGACCAGAGTGGTGAAGTATGGTCAGGTCACATTGACCAGGGTGGTGAAGTATGGTCAGTACACATTGACCAGCGTGGTGAAGTATGGTCAGTACACATTGACCAGGGTGGTGAAGTATGGTCAGTACACATTGACCAGGGTGGTGAAGTATGGTCAGTACACATTGACCAGGGTGGTGAAGTATGGTCAGTACACATTGACCAGCGTGGTGAAGTATGGTCAGTCCACATTGACCAGCGTGGTGAAGTATGGTCAGTACACATTGACCAGAGTGGTGAAGTATGGTCAGTACACATTGACCAGCGTGGTGAAGTATGGTCAGTACACATTGACCAGCGTGGTGAAGTATGGTCAGTACACATTGACCAGCGTGGTGAAGTATGGTCAGGTCACATTGACCAGCGTGGTGAAGTATGGTCAGTACACATTGACCAGCTTGGTGAAGTATGGTCAGTACACATTGACCAGCGTGGTGAAGTATGGTCAGTACACATTGACCAGCGTGGTGAAGTATGGTCAGGTCACATTGACCAGCGTGGTGAAGTATGGTCAGGTCACATTGACCAGAGTGGTGAAGTATGGTCAGTACACATTGACCAGCGTGGTGAAGTATGGTCAGTACACATTGACCAGCGTGGTGAATAATGGTCAGTACACATTGACCAGCGTGGTGAAGTATGGTCAGTACACATTGACCAGCGTGGTGAAGTATGGTCAGTACACATTGACCAGCGTGGTGAAGTATGGTCAGGTCACATTGACCAGCGTGGTGAAGTATGGTCAGTACACATTGACCAGCTTGGTGAAGTATGGTCAGTACACATTGACCAGCGTGGTGAAGTATGGTCAGTACACATTGACCAGCGTGGTGAAGTATGGTCAGGTCACATTGACCAGCGTGGTGAAGTATGGTCAGGTCACATTGACCAGAGTGGTGAAGTATGGTCAGTACACATTGACCAGCGTGGTGAAGTATGGTCAGTACACATTGACCAGCGTGGTGAATAATGGTCAGTACACATTGACCAGCGTGGTGAAGTATGGTCAGTCCACATTGACCAGCGTGGTGAAGTATGGTCAGTACACATTGACCAGCGTGTTGAAGTATGGTCAGTACACATTGACCAGCGTGGTGAAGTATGGTCATTACACATTGACCAGAGTGGTGAAGTATGGTCAGTACACATTGACCAGGGTGGTGAAGTATGGTCAGTACACATTGACCAGGGTGGTGAAGTATGGTCAGTACACATTGACCAGGGTGGTGAAGTATGGTCAGTACACATTGACCAGGGTGGTGAAGTATGGTCAGTACACATTGACCAGGGTGGTGAAGTATGGTCAGTACACATTGACCAGGGTGGTGAAGTATGGTCAGTACACATTGACCAGGGTGGTGAAGTATGGTCAGTACACATTGACCAGCGTGGTGAAGTATGGTCAGTCCACATTGACCAGAGTGGTGAAGTATGGTCAGGTCACATTGACCAGCGTGGTGAAGTATGGTCAGGTCACATTGACCAGGGTGGTGGAAGTATGGTCAGTACACATTGACCAGAGTGGTGAAGTATGGTCAGGTCACATTGACCAGGGTGGTGAAGTATGGTCAGTACACATTGACCAGCGTGGTGAAGTATGGTCAGTACACATTGACCAGGGTGGTGAAGTATGGTCAGTACACATTGACCAGGGTGGTGAAGTATGGTCAGTACACATTGACCAGGGTGGTGAAGTATGGTCAGTACACATTGACCAGCGTGGTGAAGTATGGTCAGTCCACATTGACCAGCGTGGTGAAGTATGGTCAGTACACATTGACCAGAGTGGTGAAGTATGGTCAGTACACATTGACCAGCGTGGTGAAGTATGGTCAGTACACATTGACCAGCGTGGTGAAGTATGGTCAGTACACATTGACCAGCGTGGTGAAGTATGGTCAGGTCACATTGACCAGCGTGGTGAAGTATGGTCAGTACACATTGACCAGCTTGGTGAAGTATGGTCAGTACACATTGACCAGCGTGGTGAAGTATGGTCAGTACACATTGTCCAGCGTGGTGAAGTATGGTCAGGTCACATTGACCAGCGTGGTGAAGTATGGTCAGGTCACATTGACCAGAGTGGTGAAGTATGGTCAGTACACATTGACCAGCGTGGTGAAGTATGGTCAGTACACATTGACCAGCGTGGTGAATAATGGTCAGTACACATTGACCAGCGTGGTGAAGTATGGTCAGTACACATTGACCAGCGTGGTGAAGTATGGTCAGTACACATTGACCAGCGTGGTGAAGTATGGTCAGGTCACATTGACCAGCGTGGTGAAGTATGGTCAGTACACATTGACCAGCTTGGTGAAGTATGGTCAGTACACATTGACCAGCGTGGTGAAGTATGGTCAGTACACATTGACCAGCGTGGTGAAGTATGGTCAGGTCACATTGACCAGCGTGGTGAAGTATGGTCAGGTCACATTGACCAGCGTGGTGAAGTATGGTCAGTACACATTGACCAGCGTGGTGAAGTATGGTCAGTACACATTGACCAGCGTGGTGAATAATGGTCAGTACACATTGACCAGCGTGGTGAAGTATGGTCAGGTCACATTGACCAGCGTGGTGAAGTATGGTCAGTACACATTGACCAGAGTGGTGAAGTATGGTCAGGTCACATTGACCAGCGTGGTGAAGTATGGTCAGGTCACATTGACCAGGGTAGTGAAGTATGGTCAGTACACATTGACCAGAGTGGTGAAGTATGGTCAGGTCACATTGACCAGCGTGGTGAAGTATGGTCAGGTCACATTGACCAGGGTAGTGAAGTATGGTCAGTACACATTGACCAGAGTGGTGAAGTATGGTCAGGTCACATTGACCAGGGTGGTGAAGTATGGTCAGTACACATTGACCAGCGTGGTGAAGTATGGTCAGTACACATTGACCAGGGTGGTGAAGTATGGTCAGTACACATTGACCAGGGTGGTGAAGTATGGTCAGTACACATTGACCAGGGTGGTGAAGTATGGTCAGTACACATTGACCAGCGTGGTGAAGTATGGTCAGTCCACATTGACCAGCGTGGTGAAGTATGGTCACTACACATTGACCAGCGTGGTGAAGTATGGTCAGTACACATTGACCAGCGTGGTGAAGTATGGTCAGTACACATTGACCAGCGTGGTGAATAATGGTCAGTACACATTGACCAGCGTGGTGAAGTATGGTCAGGTCACATTGACCAGCGTGGTGAAGTATGGTCAGTACACATTGACCAGAGTGGTGAAGTATGGTCAGGTCACATTGACCAGCGTGGTGAAGTATGGTCAGGTCACATTGACCAGGGTAGTGAAGTATGGTCAGTACACATTGACCAGAGTGGTGAAGTATGGTCAGGTCACATTGACCAGCGTGGTGAAGTATGGTCAGGTCACATTGACCAGGGTAGTGAAGTATGGTCAGTACACATTGACCAGAGTGGTGAAGTATGGTCAGGTCACATTGACCAGGGTGGTGAAGTATGGTCAGTACACATTGACCAGCGTGGTGAAGTATGGTCAGTACACATTGACCAGGGTGGTGAAGTATGGTCAGTACACATTGACCAGGGTGGTGAAGTATGGTCAGTACACATTGACCAGGGTGGTGAAGTATGGTCAGTACACATTGACCAGCGTGGTGAAGTATGGTCAGTCCACATTGACCAGCGTGGTGAAGTATGGTCAGTACACATTGACCAGAGTGGTGAAGTATGGTCAGTACACATTAACCAGCGTGGTGAAGTATGGTCAGTACACATTGACCAGCGTGGTGAAGTATGGTCAGTACACATTGACCAGCGTGGTGAAGTATGGTCAGGTCACATTGACCAGCGTGGTGAAGTATGGTCAGTACACATTGACCAGCTTGGTGAAGTATGGTCAGTACACATTGACCAGCGTGGTGAAGTATGGTCAGTACACATTGACCAGCGTGGTGAAGTATGGTCAGGTCACATTGACCAGCGTGGTGAAGTATGGTCAGGTCACATTGACCAGAGTGGTGAAGTATGGTCAGTACACATTGACCAGCGTGGTGAATAATGGTCAGTACACATTGACCAGCGTGGTGAAGTATGGTCAGGTCACATTGACCAGCGTGGTGAAGTATGGTCAGTACACATTGACCAGCGTGGTGAAGTATGGTCAGTACACATTGACCAGCGTGGTGAAGTATGGTCATTACACATTGACCAGAGTGGTGAAGTATGGTCAGTACACATTGACCAGGGTGGTGAAGTATGGTCAGGACACATTGACCAGGGTGGTGAAGTATGGTCAGTACACATTGACCAGGGTGGTGAAGTATGGTCAGTACACATTGACCAGGGTGGTGAAGTATGGTCAGTACACATTGACCAGGGTGGTGAAGTATGGTCAGTACACATTGACCAGCGTGGTGAAGTATGGTCAGTACACATTGACCAGCGTGGTGAAGTATGGTCAGGTCACATTGACCAGCGTGGTGAAGTATGGTCAGTACACATTAACCAGCGTGGTGAAGTATGGTCAGTACACATTGACCAGCGTGGTGAAGTATGGTCAGTACACATTGACCAGCGTGGTGAAGTATGGTCAGGTCACATTGACCAGCGTGGTGAAGTATGGTCAGTACACATTGACCAGCTTGGTGAAGTATGGTCAGTACACATTGACCAGCGTGGTGAAGTATGGTCAGTACACATTGACCAGCGTGGTGAAGTATGGTCAGGTCACATTGACCAGCGTGGTGAAGTATGGTCAGGTCACATTGACCAGAGTGGTGAAGTATGGTCAGTACACATTGACCAGCGTGGTGAATAATGGTCAGTACACATTGACCAGCGTGGTGAAGTATGGTCAGGTCACATTGACCAGCGTGGTGAAGTATGGTCAGTACACATTGACCAGCGTGGTGAAGTATGGTCAGTACACATTGACCAGAGTGGTGAAGTATGGTCAGTACACATTGACCAGGGTGGTGAAGTATGGTCAGGACACATTGACCAGGGTGGTGAAGTATGGTCAGTACACATTGACCAGGGTGGTGAAGTATGGTCAGTACACATTGACCAGGGTGGTGAAGTATGGTCAGTACACATTGACCAGGGTGGTGAAGTATGGTCAGTACACATTGACCAAGGTGGTGAAGTATGGTCAGTACACATTGACCAGGGTGGTGAAGTATGGTCAGTACACATTGACCAGCGTGGTGAAGTATGGTCAGTCCACATTGACCAGAGTGGTGAAGTATGGTCAGGTCACATTGACCAGCGTGGTGAAGTATGGTCAGGTCACATTGACCAGGGTGGTGAAGTATGGTCAGAACACATTGACCAGAGTGGTGAAGTATGGTCAGGTCACATTGACCAGGGTGGTGAAGTATGGTCAGTACACATTGACCAGCGTGGTGAAGTATGGTCAGTACACATTGACCAGGGTGGTGAAGTATGGTCAGTGCACATTGACCAGGGTGGTGAAGTATGGTCAGTACACATTGACCAGCGTGGTGAAGTATGGTCAGGTCACATTGACCAGCGTGGTGAAGTATGGTCAGTACACATTGACCAGAGTGGTGAAGTATGGTCAGGTCACATTGACCAGCGTGGTGAAGTATGGTCAGGTCACATTGACCAGGGTGGTGAAGTATGGTCAGTACACATTGACCAGAGTGGTGAAGTATGGTCAGGTCACATTGACCAGGGTGGTGAAGTATGGTCAGTACACATTGACCAGCGTGGTGAAGTATGGTCAGTACACATTGACCAGGGTGGTGAAGTATGGTCAGTACACATTGACCAGGGTGGTGAAGTATGGTCAGTACACATTGACCAGGGTGGTGAAGTATGGTCAGTACACATTGACCAGCGTGGTGAAGTATGGTCAGTCCACATTGACCAGCGTGGTGAAGTATGGTCAGTACACATTGACCAGAGTGGTGAAGTATGGTCAGTACACATTGACCAGCGTGGTGAAGTATGGTCAGTACACATTGACCAGCGTGGTGAAGTATGGTCAGTACACATTGACCAGCGTGGTGAAGTATGGTCAGGTCACATTGACCAGCGTGGTGAAGTATGGTCAGTACACATTGACCAGCTTGGTGAAGTATGGTCAGTACACATTGACCAGCATGGTGAAGTATGGTCAGTACACATTGACCAGCGTGGTGAAGTATGGTCAGGTCACATTGACCAGCGTGCTGAAGTATGGTCAGGTCACATTGACCAGAGTGGTGAAGTATGGTCAGTACACATTGACCAGCGTGGTGAAGTATGGTCAGTACACATTGACCAGCGTGGTGAATAATGGTCAGTACACATTGACCAGCGTCGGTGAAGTATGGTCAGGTCACATTGACCAGCGTGGTGAAGTATGGTCAGTACACATTGACCAGCGTGGTGAAGTATGGTCAGTACACATTGACCAGCGTGGTGAAGTATGGTCAGTACACATTGACCAGAGTGGTGAAGTATGGTCAGTACACATTGACCAGGGTGGTGAAGTATGGTCAGTACACATTGACCAGGGTGGTGAAGTATGGTCAGTACACATTGACCAGGGTGGTGAAGTATGGTCAGTACACATTGACCAGGGTGGTGAAGTATGGTCAGTACACATTGACCAGCGTGGTGAAGTATGGTCAGGTCACATTGACCAGGGTGGTGAAGTATGGTCAGTACACATTGACCAGAGTGGTGAAGTATGGTCAGGTCACATTGACCAGGGTGGTGAAGAATGGTCAGTACACATTGACCAGCGTGGTGAAGTATGGTCAGTACACATTGACCAGGGTGGTGAAGTATGGTCAGTACACATTGACCAGGGTGGTGAAGTATGGTCAGGTCACATTGACCAGCGTGGTGAAGTATGGTCAGTACACATTGACCAGCGTGGTGAAGTATGGTCAGTACACATTGACCAGCGTGGTGAAGTATGGTCAGGTCACATTGACCAGAGTGGTGAAGTATGGTCAGTACACATTGGACCAGCGTGGTGAAGTATGGTCAGTACACATTGACCAGCGTGGTGAAGTATGGTCAGTACACATTGACCAGCGTGGTGAAGTATGGTCAGGTCACATTGACCAGCTTGGTGAAGTATGGTCAGTACACATTGACCAGCGTGGTGAAGTATGGTCAGTACACATTGACCAGCGTGGTGAAGTATGGTCAGTACACATTGACCAGCGTGGTGAAGTATGGTCAGGTCACATTGACCAGCGTGGTGAAGTATGGTCAGGTCACATTGACCAGAGTGGTGAAGTATGGTCAGTACACATTGACCAGCGTGGTGAATTATGGTCAGTACACATTGACCAGCGTGGTGAAGTATGGTCAGGTCACATTGACCAGCGTGGTGAAGTATGGTCAGTACACATTGACCAGCGTGGTGAAGTATGGTCACTACACATTGACCAGCGTGGTGAAGTATGGTCAGTCCACATTGACCAGCGTGGTGAAGTATGGTCAGGTCACATTGACCAGCGTGGTGAAGTATGGTCAGTACACATTGACCAGCGTGGTGAAGTATGGTCAGTACACATTGACCAGGGTGGTGAAGTATGGTCAGGTCACATTGACCAGCGTGGTGAAGTATGGTCAGTACACATTGACCAGCGTGGTGAAGTATGGTCAGTACACATTGACCAGCGTGGTGAAGTATGGTCAGGTCACATTGACCAGCGTGGTGAAGTATGGTCAGTACACATTGACCAGCTTGGTGAAGTATGGTCAGTACACATTGACCAGCGTGGTGAAGTATGGTCAGTACACATTGACCAGCGTGGTGAAGTATGGTCAGGTCACATTGACCAGCGTGGTGAAGTATGGTCAGGTCACATTGACCAGAGTGGTGAAGTATGGTCAGTACACATTGACCAGCGTGGTGAATTATGGTCAGTACACATTGACCAGCGTGGTGAAGTATGGTCAGGTCACATTGACCAGCGTGGTGAAGTATGGTCAGTACACATTGACCAGCGTGGTGAAGTATGGTCAGTACACATTGACCAGAGTGGTGAAGTATGGTCAGGTCACATTGACCAGCGTGGTGAAGTATGGTCAGGTCACATTGACCAGGGTGGTGAAGTATGGTCAGTACACATTGACCAGAGTGGTGAAGTATGGTCAGGTCACATTGACCAGGGTGGTGAAGTATGGTCAGTACACATTGACCAGCGTGGTGAAGTATGGTCAGTACACATTGACCAGGGTGGTGAAAGTATGGTCAGTACACATTGACCAGGGTGGTGAAGTATGGTCAGGTCACATTGACCAGGGTGGTGAAGTATGGTCAGTACACATTGACCAGAGTGGTGAAGTATGGTCAGGTCACATTGACCAGGGTGGTGAAGTATGGTCAGTACACATTGACCAGCGTGGTGAAGTATGGTCAGTACACATTGACCAGGGTGGTGAAGTATGGTCAGTACACATTGACCAGGGTGGTGAAGTATGGTCAGTACACATTGACCAGGGTGGTGAAGTATGGTCAGGTCACATTGACCAGCGTGGTGAAGTATGGTCAGTACACATTGACCAGCGTGGTGAAGTATGGTCAGTACACATTGACCAGCGTGGTGAAGTATGGTCACGTCACATTGACCAGAGTGGTGAAGTATGGTCAGTACACATTGACCAGCGTGGTGAAGTATGGTCAGTACACATTGACCAGCGTGGTGAAGTATGGTCAGTACACATTGACCAGCGTGGTGAAGTATGGTCAGGTCACATTGACCAGCGTGGTGAAGTATGGTCAGTACACATTGACCAGCTTGGTGAAGTATGGTCAGTACACATTGACCAGCGTGGTGAAATATGGTCAGTACACATTGACCAGCGTGGTGAAGTATGGTCAGGTCACATTGACCAGCGTGGTGAAGTATGGTCAGTACACATTGACCAGGGTGGTGAAGTATGGTCAGTACACATTGACCAGGGTGGTGAAGTATGGTCAGTACACATTGACCAGGGTGGTGAAGTATGGTCAGTACACATTGACCAGGGTGGTGAAGTATGGTCAGTACACATTGACCAGGGTGGTGAAGTATGGTCAGTACACATTGACCAGGGTGGTGAAGTATGGTCAGTACACATTGACCAGGGTGGTGAAGTATGGTCAGTACACATTGACCAGCGTGGTGAAGTATGGTCAGGTCACATTGACCAGGGTGGTGAAGTATGGTCAGTACACATTGACCAGAGTGGTGAAGTATGGTCAGGTCACATTGACCAGGGTGGTGAAGAATGGTCAGTACACATTGACCAGCGTGGTGAAGTATGGTCAGTACACATTGACCAGGGTGGTGAAGTATGGTCAGTACACATTGACCAGGGTGGTGAAGTATGGTCAGTACACATTGACCAGGGTGGTGAAGTATGGTCAGGTCACATTGACCAGCGTGGTGAAGTATGGTCAGTACACATTGACCAGCGTGGTGAAGTATGGTCAGTACACATTGACCAGCGTGGTGAAGTATGGTCAGGTCACATTGACCAGAGTGGTGAAGTATGGTCAGTACACATTGACCAGCGTGGTGAAGTATGGTCAGTACACATTGACCAGCGTGGTGAAGTATGGTCAGTACACATTGACCAGCGTGGTGAAGTATGGTCAGGTCACATTGACCAGCGTGGTGAAGTATGGTCAGTACACATTGACCAGCTTGGTGAAGTATGGTCAGTACACATTGACCAGCGTGGTGAAGTATGGTCAGTACACATTGACCAGCGTGGTGAAGTATGGTCAGGTCACATTGACCAGCGTGGTGAAGTATGGTCAGGTCACATTGACCAGAGTGGTGAAGTATGGTCAGTACACATTGACCAGCGTGGTGAATTATGGTCAGTACACATTGACCAGCGTGGTGAAGTATGGTCAGGTCACATTGACCAGCGTGGTGAAGTATGGTCAGTACACATTGACCAGCGTGGTGAAGTATGGTCAGTACACATTGACCAGCGTGGTGAAGTATGGTCAGTCCACATTGACCAGCGTGGTGAAGTATGGTCAGGTCACATTGACCAGCGTGGTGAAGTATGGTCAGTACACATTGACCAGCGTGGTGAAGTATGGTCAGTACACATTGACCAGGGTGGTGAAGTATGGTCAGGTCACATTGACCAGCGTGGTGAAGTATGGTCAGTACACATTGACCAGCGTGGTGAAGTATGGTCAGTACACATTGACCAGCGTGGTGAAGTATGGTCAGGTCACATTGACCAGCGTGGTGAAGTATGGTCAGTACACATTGACCAGCTTGGTGAAGTATGGTCAGTACACATTGACCAGCGTGGTGAAGTATGGTCAGTACACATTGACCAGCGTGGTGAAGTATGGTCAGGTCACATTGACCAGCGTGGTGAAGTATGGTCAGGTCACATTGACCAGAGTGGTGAAGTATGGTCAGTACACATTGACCAGCGTGGTGAATTATGGTCAGTACACATTGACCAGCGTGGTGAAGTATGGTCAGGTCACATTGACCAGCGTGGTGAAGTATGGTCAGTACACATTGACCAGCGTGGTGAAGTATGGTCAGTACACATTGACCAGAGTGGTGAAGTATGGTCAGGTCACATTGACCAGCGTGGTGAAGTATGGTCAGGTCACATTGACCAGGGTGGTGAAGTATGGTCAGTACACATTGACCAGAGTGGTGAAGTATGGTCAGGTCACATTGACCAGGGTGGTGAAGTATGGTCAGTACACATTGACCAGCGTGGTGAAGTATGGTCAGTACACATTGACCAGGGTGGTGAAAGTATGGTCAGTACACATTGACCAGGGTGGTGAAGTATGGTCAGGTCACATTGACCAGGGTGGTGAAGTATGGTCAGTACACATTGACCAGAGTGGTGAAGTATGGTCAGGTCACATTGACCAGGGTGGTGAAGTATGGTCAGTACACATTGACCAGCGTGGTGAAGTATGGTCAGTACACATTGACCAGGGTGGTGAAGTATGGTCAGTACACATTGACCAGGGTGGTGAAGTATGGTCAGTACACATTGACCAGGGTGGTGAAGTATGGTCAGGTCACATTGACCAGCGTGGTGAAGTATGGTCAGTACACATTGACCAGCGTGGTGAAGTATGGTCAGTACACATTGACCAGCGTGGTGAAGTATGGTCACGTCACATTGACCAGAGTGGTGAAGTATGGTCAGTACACATTGACCAGCGTGGTGAAGTATGGTCAGTACACATTGACCAGCGTGGTGAAGTATGGTCAGTACACATTGACCAGCGTGGTGAAGTATGGTCAGGTCACATTGACCAGCGTGGTGAAGTATGGTCAGGTCACATTGACCAGCGTGGTGAAGTATGGTCAGTACACATTGACCAGCGTGGTGAAGTATGGTCAGTACACATTGACCAGAGTGGTGAAGTATGGTCAGGTCACATTGACCAGCGTGGTGAAGTATGGTCAGGTCACATTGACCAGGGTGGTGAAGTATGGTCAGTACACATTGACCAGAGTGGTGAAGTATGGTCAGGTCACATTGACCAGGGTGGTGAAGTATGGTCAGTACACATTGACCAGCGTGGTGAAGTATGGTCAGTACACATTGACCAGGGTGGTGAAAGTATGGTCAGTACACATTGACCAGGGTGGTGAAGTATGGTCAGGTCACATTGACCAGGGTGGTGAAGTATGGTCAGTACACATTGACCAGAGTGGTGAAGTATGGTCAGGTCACATTGACCAGGGTGGTGAAGTATGGTCAGTACACATTGACCAGCGTGGTGAAGTATGGTCAGTACACATTGACCAGGGTGGTGAAGTATGGTCAGTACACATTGACCAGGGTGGTGAAGTATGGTCAGTACACATTGACCAGGGTGGTGAAGTATGGTCAGGTCACATTGACCAGCGTGGTGAAGTATGGTCAGTACACATTGACCAGCGTGGTGAAGTATGGTCAGTACACATTGACCAGCGTGGTGAAGTATGGTCACGTCACATTGACCAGAGTGGTGAAGTATGGTCAGTACACATTGACCAGCGTGGTGAAGTATGGTCAGTACACATTGACCAGCGTGGTGAAGTATGGTCAGTACACATTGACCAGCGTGGTGAAGTATGGTCAGGTCACATTGACCAGCGTGGTGAAGTATGGTCAGTACACATTGACCAGCGTGGTGAAGTATGGTCAGTACACATTGACCAGCGTGGTGAAGTATGGTCAGTACACATTGACCAGCGTGGTGAAGTATGGTCAGGTCACATTGACCAGCGTGGTGAAGTATGGTCAGTACACATTGACCAGCCGTGGTGAAGTATGGTCAGTACACATTGACCAGGGTGGTGAAGTATGGTCAGTACACATTGACCAGGGTGGTGAAGTATGGTCAGTACACATTGACCAGGGTGGTGAAGTATGGTCAGTACACATTGACCAGCGTGGTGAAGTATGGTCAGTACACATTGACCAGGGTGGTGAAGTATGGTCAGTACACATTGACCAGGGTGGTGAAGTATGGTCAGGTACACATTGACCAGCGTGGTGAAGTATGGTCAGGTACACATTGACCAGCGTGGTGAAGTATGGTCAGTACACATTGACCAGCGTGGTGAAGTATGGTCAGGTCACATTGACCAGGGTGGTGAAGTATGGTCAGTACACATTGACCAGCGTGGTGAAGTATGGTCAGTACACATTGACCAGGGTGGTGAAGTATGGTCAGTACACATTGACCAGGGTGGTGAAGTATGGTCAGTACACATTGACCAGGGTGGTGAAGTATGGTCAGGTCCACATTGACCAGCGTGGTGAAGTATGGTCAGTACACATTGACCAGCGTGGTGAAGTATGGTCAGTACACATTGACCAGCGTGGTGAAGTATGGTCAGGTCACATTGACCAGAGTGGTGAAGTATGGTCAGTACACATTGACCAGCGTGGTGAAGTATGGTCAGTACACATTGACCAGCGTGGTGAAGTATGGTCAGTACACATTGACCAGCGTGGTGAAGTATGGTCAGGTCACATTGACCAGCGTGGTGAAGTATGGTCAGTACACATTGACCAGCTTGGTGAAGTATGGTCAGTACACATTGACCAGCGTGGTGAAGTATGGTCAGTACACATTGACCAGCGTGGTGAAGTATGGTCAGGTCACATTGACCAGCGTGGTGAAGTATGGTCAGGTCACATTGACCAGAGTGGTGAAGTATGGTCAGTACACATTGACCAGCGTGGTGAAGTATGGTCAGTACACATTGACCAGCGTGGTGAAGTATGGTCAGGTCACATTGACCAGCGTGGTGAAGTATGGTCAGTACACATTGACCAGCGTGGTGAAGTATGGTCAGTACACATTGACCAGCGTGGTGAAGTATGGTCAGGTCACATTGACCAGCGTGGTGAAGTATGGTCAGGTACACATTGACCAGCGTGGTGAAGTATGGTCAGTACACATTGACCAGCGTGGTGAAGTATGGTCAGGTCCACATTGACCAGCGTGGTGAAGTATGGTCAGGTCACATTGACCAGCGTGGTGAAGTATGGTCAGTACACATTGACCAGCGTGGTGAAGTATGGTCAGTACACATTGACCAGCGTGGTGAAGTATGGTCAGGTACACATTGACCAGCGTGGTGAAGTATGGTCAGTACACATTGACCAGCGTGGTGAAGTATGGTCAGTACACATTGACCAGCGTGGTGAAGTATGGTCAGGTACACATTGACCAGCGTGGTGAAGTATGGTCAGTCACATTGACCAGCGTGGTGAAGTATGGTCAGGTACACATTGACCAGCGTGGTGAAGTATGGTCAGTACACATTGACCAGCGTGGTGAAGTATGGTCAGTACACATTGACCAGCGTGGTGAAGTATGGTCAGGTCACATTGACCAGCGTGGTGAAGTATGGTCAGTACACATTTGACCAGCGTGGTGAAGTATGGTCAGTACACATTGACCAGAGTGGTGAAGTATGGTCAGGTCACATTGACCAGCGTGGTGAAGTATGGTCAGGTC
>NW_027422773.1:0-80000 GCF_048934315.1 Petromyzon marinus
AATAACAGTACTCACTGGGCTAATGATAAAATAACGGTACTCACTGGGCTAATGATAAAATAACGGTACTCACTGGGCTAATGATAAAATAACGGTACTCACTGGGCTAATGATAAAATAACGGTACTCACTGGGCTAATGATGAAATAATGGTACTCACTGGGCTAATGATAAAATAACGGTACTCACTGGGCTAATGATAAAATAACAGTACTCGCCGGGCTAATGATAAAATAACGGTACTCGCTGGGCTAAGGATAAAATAATGGTACTCGCTGGGCTAATGATAAAATAACAGTACTCGCTGGGCTAATGATAAAAAAACGATACTCGCTGGGCTAATGATAAAATAACGGTACTCACCGGGCTAATGATAAAATAACGGTACTGACTGGACTAATGATAAAATAACAATCCTCACTGGGCTAATGATAAAATAACGGTACTCACTGGGCTAATGATAAAATAACGGTACTCACTGGGCTAATGATAAAATAACGGTACTCACTGGGCTAATGATAAAATAATGGTACTCACTTGGCTAATGATAAAATAACGGTATTCACTGGGCTAATGATAAAATAATGGTACTCACTGGGCTAATGATAAAATAACGGTACTCACTGGGCTAATGATAAAATAACCATACTCACTGGGCTAATGATAAAATAACGGTACTCACTGGGCTAATGATAAAATAACGGTACTCACTGGGCTAATGATAAAATAACCATACTCACTGGGCTAATGATAAAATAACGGTACTCACTGGGCTAATGATTAAATAACGGTACTCACTGGGCTAATGATAAAATAACGGTACTCACTGGGCTAATGATAAAATAACGGTACTCACTGGGCTAAAGATAAAATAACGGTACTCACCGGCCTAATTATAGAATAACGGTACTCACTGGGCTAATGATAAAATAACGGTACTCACTGGGCTAATGATAAAATAATGGTACTCACTGGGCTAATGATAACATAACGGTACTGACTGGGTTAATGATAAAATAACGGTACTCACTGTGCTAATGATAAAATAACTCTACTCACTGGGCTAATGATAAAATAACGGTACTCACTGGGCTAATGATAAAATAACAGTACTCGCCGGGCTAATGATGAAATAACGGTACTCGCTGGGCTAAGGATAAAATAACGGTACTCGTTGGGCTAAGGATAAAATAACGGTACTCGCTGGGCTAATGATAAAATAACGGTACTCGCTGGGCTAATGATAAAATAACGGTACTCGCTGGGCTAATGATAAAATAACGGTACTCACTGGGCTAATGATAAAATAACCATACTCACTGGGCTAATGATAAAATAATGGTACTCACTGGGCTAATGATAAAATAACGGTACTCACTGGGCTAATGATAAAATAACCATACTCACTGGGCTAATGATAAAATAACGGTACTCACTGGGCTAATGATAAAATAACGGTACTCACTGGGCTAATGATAAAATAACCATACTCACTGGGCTAATGATAAAATAACGGTACTCACTGGGCTAATAATTAAATAACCGTACTCACTGGGCTAATGATAAAATAACGGTACTCACTGGGCTAATGATAAAATAACGGTACTCACTGGGCTAAGGATAAAATAACGGTACTCACTGGCCTAATGATAGAATAACGGTACTCACTGGGCTAATGATAAAATAACGGTACTCACTGGGCTAATGATAAAATAACGGTACTCACTGGGCTAATGATAACATAACGGTACTGACTGGGTTAATGATAAAATAACGGTACTCACTGTGCTAATGATAAAATAACGCTACTCACTGGGCTAATGATAAAATAACGGTACTCACTGGGCTAATGATAAAATAACAGTACTCGCCGGGCTAATGATGAAATAACGGTACTCGCTGGGCTAAGGATAAAATAACGGTACTCGTTGGGCTAAGGATAAAATACCGGTACTCGCTGGGCTAATGATAAAATAACGGTACTTGCTGGGCTAATGATAAAATAACGGTACTCGCTGGGCTAATGATAAAATAACGGTACTCACTGGGCTAATGATAAACTAACCATACTCACTGGGCTAATGATAAAATAACGTTATTCACTGGGCTAATGATAAAATAATGGTACTCACTGGGCTAATGATAAAATAACGGTACTCACTGGGCTAATGATAAAATAACCATACTCACTGGGCTAATGATAAAATAACGGTACTCACTGGGCTAATGATAAAATAACGGTACTCACTGGGCTAATGATAAAATAACCATACTCACTGGGCTAATGATAAAATAATGGTACTCACTGGGCTAATGATTAAATAACGGTACTCACTGGGCTAATGATAAAATAACGGTACTCACTGGGCTAATGATAAAATAACGGTACTCACTGGGCTAAGGATAAAATAACGGTACTCACCGGCCTAATGATAAAATAATGGTACTCACTGGGCTAATGATAAAATAACGGAACTCACTGGGCTAATGATAAAATAACGGTACTCACTGGGCTAATGATAACATAACGGTACTGACTGGGTTAATGATAAAATAACGGTACTCACTGTGCTAATGATAAAATAACGCTACTCACTGGGCTAATGATAAAATAACGGTACTCACTGGGCTAATGATAAAATAACAGTACTCGCCGGGCTAATGATGAAATAACGGTACTCGCTGGGCTAAGGATAAAATAACGGTACTCGTTGGGCTAAGGATAAAATAACGGTACTCGCTGGGCTAATGATAAAATAACGGTACTCGCTGGGCTAATGATAAAATAACGGTACTCGCTGGGCTAATGATAAAATAACGGTACTCACTGGGCTAATGATAAAATAACGGTACTGACTGGACTAATGATAAAATAACAGTACTCACTGGGCTAATGATAAAATAACGGTACTCACTGGGCTAATGATAAAATAACGGTACTCACTGGGCTAATGATAAAATAACGGTACTCACTGGGCTAATGATAAAATAACGGTACTCACTGGGCTAATGATGAAATAATGGTACTCACTGAGCTAATGATAAAATAACGGTACTCACTGAGCTAATGATAAAATAACGGTACTCACTCGGCTAATGATAAAATAACGGTACTCACTGGGCTAATGATAAAATAACCATACTCACTGGGCTAATGATAAAATAACGGTACTCACTGGGCTAATGATAAAATAACGGTACTCACTGGGCTAATGATAAAATAACAGTACTCGCTGGGCTAATGATAAAATAACGGTACTCGCTGGGCTAATGATAAAATAACGGTACTGACTGGGCTAATGATAAAATAACGGTACTCACCGGCCTAATGATAAAATAACGGTACTCACTGAGCTAATGATAAAATAACGGTACTCACTGGGCTAATGATAAAATAACGGTACTGACTGGGTTAATGATAAAATAACAGTACTCACTGTGCTAATGATAAAATAACGGTACTCACTGGGCTAATGATAAAATAACGGTACTCACTGGGCTAATGATAAAATAACGCTACTGACTGGGCTAATTATAAAATAACGGTACTCACTGGGCTAATGATAAAATAACGGTACCGTGCATTAGTGCACCTGTGTGGTGCCACAACAGCGAAGCCGCTCCGTCGAAACCGGGGCAGTCGCTGTGCTGCTGCGACCGAGAAGCCACCCGGCTCCCGTCACAGCACTTCCCCCCCCCCCCCCACATAAACACACACACTCACGTAGGGCCTCGTGGGGAGGGGGCGGGCACCTGCCCTGAGTTTTTACCCGAGAGGCCCCCTCGTGGGGGTGCTCCACGGTTTCTAAGGGCCAGGGAATTGGCAGGCACCCCCCCCCCCCCCCAGGCCAAATGACACTGGGGCGCCGTGGCTTAACTTAAATGACCACGGCGAACTCGCTGAGAACCGCAGTGAGGAGATGCCCAGGACACACGCGGACCAGCAGGCAGGTGGGGAGTGGGGCAACGCGGGTTTAAGCTTCTCTACCCATGGTGCACCACGGGTTAGCATCTCTACCCATGATGCACCGTGGGTTAGCGTCTCTACCCATGATGCACCGCGGGTTAGCGTCTCTACCCATAATGCACCGCGGGTTAGCATCTCTACCCATGATGCACCGCGGATTAATGGTTCTACCCGTGATGCACCGCAGATTGGCGGCGCGAGGGCTTTGAAGATCAACAGGAGGGAGGGATCGAGGAGCCGTCACCTCACTGTTACTCGCACGTCCGTGAGACGGGGCAGAGAGCAGCCAGATTCCGTTTGCAGCATCATCTTGCCGCGACCTCCATCGCCGCGAGGTCGGACCGCAAGTACGAGGGAGAGGGGTAAGACTAAAGGTGGCGAAATTCGGAGAGAAAATAGAGAGAGCGGACAGGTCGATTAAGCATCGGGCAGTAGAGAGATAGGTTAGACCTGTCCTGCTGGTCCGCACTGACATGCACAGTCTAGTCTTCTTTGGTTATTTCGGTAAAGTCACGTAGAATGAGAATAAAATAATAAATTGATAAATAAAATAACACAATAATATTCTCACGACGTTTCGGCAACAACACAAGCAGCCTTCATCAGGTGAAGGGACGAGACTGTCTGGTAGGACAGCGCTAGAGTGAAAAAAGGCCACGCTCAGATCACGACCTTTAAGCTGTGTCAGAACAAACAAAGCACCTTTACAAAGGAATTAGCATATAATTTAGCATTGAAATGGCTGAGTGATTAGCTTGTGATTGGTCACAGAAATGGCTATGTTAAAGTTAAAGCATACACATCCGCAGAGGCACCCCTTGACAAAGGAATTAGCATAGAATTTAACATTGAAATAGCTAAGTTAAAGCATACACATCCGCAGAGGCACCCCTTGACAAAGGAATTAGCATAGAATTTAGCATTGAAATAGCTGAGTGATTAGCTTGTAACTGGTCACAGAGATAGCTATGTTAAAGTCAGAGCATACACATTCACAACACACATACTTCACCTGGAATGGAACTTTCTACAAACAAACTGAGGGCACCCCAATGGGCTCCCCTTATCTCGGGTTGTAGCCAACGTATTCATGGAAAAATTTGAAACTGACGCCATCCAGACTGCCACTCTACGCCCGACCTTATGGAAGAGGTACGTGGATGACACCTTTGTCAGCTGGCCACATGGCCAGCCTGCTCTAGACCAATTCCGCGACCACATCAATTCCATACACCCAGCCATCAGATTTACCATGGAGGTCGAAAAAGATGGCAAACTACCCTTTTTGGATGTCTTAAGTAAAAGGAGACATGATGGTTCAATGAGCCACTCTGTCTACAGGAAAGCCACCCATACAGATGCTTACTTGAAACCGGATTCCCACCACCATCCATCCCAGAAGAACTCCCTCATCAAGACTCTATACCATAGAGCCCAATGCATTTCCAACCAGGAACACATTACCAGTGAACTCAATCACGTACACCAGGCTCTCAGGGCTAATGGTTACTCCGACTACACAATTCGCAAAGCCATCACTCCAGTCATAAAGAAGGATTCTCTTGTGGAGCCACTCAAAACCATCACCTTACCCTACATTGCAGGGGTCACTAAAAATATCTCCAAAATCCTGAATAAACACAAGATCCAGGTCCGATTCAACACAATACATAAAACGACATATCTCGGACCGCATCCGCGAACATAAAGCAGACTTGAAACACGGTAGGACGAACTCCTCTGCCGTGGCAGATCACTGTTATAATTCAGTGGGCTCACATGACATTGACTTCTCCAAGACGGAGGTTCTTTGCAAACTAGCCGGCTACCATGAGAGATTCGTTCATGAGGCCATTCACATATACAAGCACAGAGACAATTTCAACCGAGAAGATGGATTCTGGCTTAGTAACCATTGGAAAGATGTTTTAAACCATTTCCGTTCTTAATTAATTGTATTTCACGATGACCTTCAGACCGCAGCTCTTTCGCCAGCATTGACTCTTAATACCTCTCACACCACGGTTAATGGTATGGTTTACAACATGGAGTATAATAGCGCCTCGCAGCTGTCTCTCTCCCCCTCCTCTGTTTCGACCTTGGATGAACTCGTCCGTCTGAACGGGGCCCGTAGCTATCCGTGTTGCTAAAGTTGAGGGTAAGAATCCACCCATTTTTTTTTCACCATATAGCATTGTGATATATAACGACTTATTGTTGGTAGCTTAGCTGATTGGAGAATATAGAGTTTATTGATAACATTAAGGTAATTTATATTTTAGTTTTTTATTGGTTCACTATGTAGTATTCATTATACATTGTATTGTATACCCAGTTACTGTGAATAGCTCAGATGTATAGGCCTTGACTTCAACATAGCCATTTCTGTGACCAGTCACTAGCTAATCACTCAGTTATTTCAATGCTAAATTCGCCTAGTTATTTCAATGCTAAATTCTCCTGTTTGATTTGTACTAGGTGCCTCGGTGAATGTGTATGCTCTGACTTTAACATAGCTATTTCTGTGACCAGTTACAAGCTAATCACTCAGCTATTTCAATGCTAAATTCTATGCTAATTCCTTTGTCAAGGGGTGCCTCTGCGGATGTGTATGCTTTAACTTAGCTATTTCAATGCTAAATTCTATGCTAATTCCTTTGTCAAGGGGTGCCTCTGCGGATGTGTAAGCTTTAACTTTAACATAGCCATTTCTGTGACCAGTCACAAGCTAATCACTCGGCCATTTCAATGCTAAATTATATGCTAATTCCTTTGTCAAGGCGCTTTGTTTCTTCTGACACAGCTTAAAGGTCATGATCTGAGCGTGGCTTTTTTCACTCCAGCGCTGTCCTACCAGACAGTCTCGTCCCTTCACCTGATGAAGGCCGCTTGTGTTGTGGCCGAAACGTCGTCAGAATATTATTGTGTTATTTTATTTTATCAATTTATTATTTTATTCTCATTCTACGTGACTTTACCGAAAGAACCAAAGAAGATGAATCCTTGCAGTCACGAAAGCTTTAAATCGAAACAGTCTAGTCTGTTTATTCGTGGAGAATAAATAATCGACGGTAAAATAAAACAAGATTATGCAATTCAAGTGCGTGATGCTGCTGCTGGCGGTGGTTACCGCGTGTGTGTAGAGCTGCGCCGTGAGGTACCCGGGTACGCGCGTGCATAATCATACAACGGTTGTTGCGGTTGTGGCAGTGGTAGTTGTGGCTATCGTGGTGGTGGTGGGCATTGTGGTCGGTGGCATGACTGGTGGTGCTCGTGCGGAGCCGCGGTCGCGCATCTTTACACGGCTATTTATAGCGCGAGTCGTAGCGGACGAAGGGAGCGACGCGCGGGCAGCCGCCGCGCTATTTTTAGCGTGGGCACGTGGTGGGTAACCGCGCATGGCCGAGTGTGGGCAGCGGCGTATACCTGGGTACGTGTAGGGGAAATGCACGCGGGGAGCGTGTGTGTGCGAATGACCCGAGGTGGCCGAGAGCCAGCCAAGAGACGTGTCTCGTAGGAGTTTGCGCGGAGGCAGCGAGCTCGGAGCTGCGAACGGCAGCAACGAGGAGGGAAGAGGAGGAGGAAGAAGATGAGGGGCAGCAGCCCCCACGCACTTGCCACTAACAGAAAATCAATCTCGTGTTCCGGTGCCACAGCCGTTCCGTGTATTTGGACTCTTTCAGCTCGCTGTCGCATCAATGCGCACGCCTCCAATGCCCCGGAGGAGAACTCATTAGCAAGCACGGCCAACGCCACTGCCTGGGAATGTGCTCCAACAGGACAAAATTAATCCGCGACAGAATGAATAATAAATTACGGTCGCATTTTAGGCCCACGTATGGAATAATCAGGCGTGGATTTACCCATATGTGGAATACCGCTACGGGAATCGACGTATTTTAACGACCCAACAATCTTCAAATAAACGGGGAATCGACCGATTTTTTTTTTTACCATGCAAAATCTCGAACACTGCTTGATCCATGCTCGAGCAGAAAGAAACAGGTGTTCAAAATATCACAGCTTGATCCATGCTTGATCATTCCGCCGCGGATTCATTATCTCCCGTTACAGCGCGCCTGTCGGGAAGCACGTGTTTTATTACAGAGTGCGGTGTAGCGCACGCGCCTGCAGACATTACGTAATCCACCGGGTATTAATAATAGCAACTCTGCCCCTGCCGCGCGCATGTCACTTGCGGAGATGCGAGAGGCGCGCAGAAGTAAAACTATGACCCAGTTCAAAATGTCCATAAAGATTGATTCCTTTGAGAGAGAAAAAAAATGCCGTGCCATTTATTACTTACTTATCCATCTCTTATCCATCTCTTGTCCATCTCTAATCCGTCACTGTGCCATCACTCCTGGCATGAATCGTCCATGCAGCCATTATTCATGAGCTGTAAAAATAATAATGTACAGCCTTTAGTCAATCCACTGCTGAACAACATACAGCGGTATACAACAACATACCTGTCCTGGGCCTTCCCAAGGTCAACTCAGCCTTAAATATCCGACTGATGTCGTGTGTGAACATCAGCACTGGGGAGACAAAGGTGGCGAGGCCATGCTGCAGATGACACCACAATTGATGTGCTATGCTGGTCTTTATAGGTGCCTGCAGTCTGCATGTGTCTCTGTGGTATATTAAAAGCCAAGTAAGAGATCTGGGTATTTGTTTGCTTGATGTATGCGCTATGCAATGTCAGACTGAAGCACACATTAACATGAATAATAAATGTCATTTAACATTTATATACAGCCTAAAACCAAAACAACAGTGAATCTTCACCCACTCACTCACCACTCACTCACCACACTGCAGGTCACAACAACACTCACTCACTACTCACTCACCACACTGCAGGTCACGACAACACTTACCCACTCACCACCCACTCACCACACTGTAGGTCACAGCAACACTCACTCACCCACTCACTCACCCACTCACCACACTGCAGGTCACACCAACCACTCACCACACTGCAGGTCACAACAACACTCACACATCCACTCACCCACTCACTCACCACTCAGGTCAGGACAACGGTCACTCACCCATTCACCCAGCCACTCACTCACCACACTGCAGGCCAAGATGATGATGATCATCATCATCTTGATCACTCACCCATTCACCCAGCCACTCACTCACCACACTGCAGGCCAAGATGATGATGATCATCATCATCTTGATCATCATCCAGCGGTGGACTGACAGAGTGATGTGAGAGAGACAGAGAGAGATTAAATGAAAGCCATTTCATTTAATCTCTCTCTGTCTACTCGTATTTAGATGGATTCACACTGTTGATATTCTCTGTCAGACACTCAGATATCTCTCTCTATCAATATAGATGGATATTAAAAATAAACCTGCGTGTGACGCTGTTGGGCCACAAGGGCTGTTAGAGAGGCACCGATGGAAGCTCCCACACCCGTCCGCCTTTGTATTCCCAACTGCGGATATTAAAAAAATGTTTTTTTACTCCACCCGCACTGAAGGCCGAGGGGAGCTCTATGGGACTCACAGAACCGGTTCCGACACCGTTCGCCACTGATGACAGCCGTGGTCGGTAATGGAACTGCTCTTAGTAGAAGCTGCTGCTGGGTTCGTGGAGCGTAGATACGCTAACCACTGCGCTACCGCTCCCCGTACACACACACACATATACATAACTACACGCGTGTCTATTCGTACTTAATGTGTACATGACGTTATCATCATGCACACTCGACGTGGTCAATCCACTGCTGGATGAAGTCTCCGTGGGCTCCATGCTACAGCCATATCCCACCATCCTGCCAAGCGACACACACACACAAATATAATAATAATAATTATTTTTTTACTTAAAACTTTCGTCAATGCCGACATTCGTATTCTGGGTTCTTTCGGTAAAGTTACGTAGAAGGAAAATACAAAATAAATTTTAAATTCAAAATAATAAATGTAAAATAATAAAAGCTGTTTCTTTAGGTCATTCGGTAAAGTCACGTATAAAGGTTCAAAGGAAATAACAAAAAAAAGTTGTAAGTCTAAAATTGTATTTCTTACACTTGGCCAAAAGAATGGGGGAGGGGGGTATCGCGTGATTTCAAGAGGACATTTGGAAACCATATAAAGCAACACAGACGGTCGGTCTGTGTTGCTTTATATGGTTTCCAAATTTTGCTAAAACCTGTTTAATTTAGTGTGCTCCTCTGTGTAGATATCTGCAGTTATGTGTTTCCTCTCTCTCTTAAATTTAGCTCTTCTGTACCTGATGATTGCTTTTGTTGCAATCAAAACGTCGTACGCTATTATGTAATTTTATTATTTCTTATGCCTACGTGACTCTACTGAATGTTATTAATTAGGAACGGGGGCGTGACCAAGGGCGGAGCCTGAAAAGGGGGCGTGGCCAATGGATGGTCCTGGAAAGGGGCGTAGTCAAGGGGCGGGGCCTAAGAAGGGGCGTGACCAAAGGGCCACGCCCACGAAGGCCGAGTCCCGGGAGCGATGGCGTCTGTTTGCCGTCTCTGAGAAGGATTCCGCCTGCTCCGACCCCGGCTCCTCGGCGTCGGCCTCTTCGGTCTCCGCTCTTTGCGCAGCAGGTAGAGTGTCACGACGAGGAGCTGTCCTCGTCACCATTGCATCGTCATCCCCGTGGAGTGTGTGTGTCTCGTTACCCGTGGTGGTCACCACACACACGCGGCACGCAGTAGTGAGCTGCTAGATGCCAGCCAAGAGCAGTACAAAGTGGAGCCCTCTCTCTCTCCATCTCTCTCTCTCCCTCTCTCTCTCGCCCTCTCTCTCCCTCTCTCTCTTTTTTTACGATCAGAAGAAACAAGGAGATGCTCGGTGTAGTCGGCTCTTTGCTCCGTTCATCATTTCGGTTTTTTTGTGTTTTTTTAATGCTTTGCTTTATATAAACCACCCCCCTTTTAAGTGAAAGACCCAAAAAAAATATTTTTTTTCTTTCCCCTTCCCTCTCTCTCCCTCTCCCTCTATCTCCCTCTCTCGCTCTCTCTCTCCCTCTCTCGCTCTCTCTCTCTCCCCCTCTTTCTCTCTCTCTCTCCCTCTCGCTCTCTCTCCCTCTCTCTCGCTCTCTCTCTCGCTCTCTCTCCCTCTCTCTTTTTTTACGATCAGAAGAAGCAAGAAGATGCTCAGTGTAGTCGACACTTTGCTCCGTTCATCATTTCGTTTTTTTTGTTTTTTTTATCTTTGCTTTTTGTAACCCCCCCCCTTTTAAGTGAAAGACCCAATTTTTTTTACTTTTTTTTCCCCTTCCCTCTCTCTCTACCCCCTCTCTGCCCCCCTCTCTGCCTCTCCTCTCTCTCTACCCCCTCTCCGCCCCCCCTCTCTCTCTGCCCCCTCTCTTCCTACTCCATTTGGCTCTCTCTCGCTCTCTATTTTCTTTATAACTACGACAAGTGCTGCACCTGCACGCAGCCCTTCCCACAGTCAAACGGCCTCCGACGGGTAGCTCAGATCTGCATGCAGAGCTCTCCGTCATCTGCCACCGAGCACACGGCCTCCTCCAGCGCCCACTGCTCCTTGAAGGCCGGCACGGCGTGGGTCAGCCGGGCGTGGCGGAACTCCAGCCACACCCTGGCTCCGACCAGAGCGCGGAAGATGCCCAGGCTGCTGGCCGGACGTTGCCCCTCCAGGGCCACCTTCCTCGCCCTGTATATGGCAAGCTTGGCGTAGCCGAAGAGCACGTTGACCAGCCCCTGAAGATGTTGGGGTCCGTCGCCCTTCGGGTATCCAAAGATGAGGACCATCGGGGAGAAGTGGAGGCTGAACCTTAGGAGGATGTTTCTCAGGACCTTGAACAGCGAGTCCAGGCTCTTGCACTCCACGTATTGGTGCGCCACCGTCTCCACTTTACCGCAGAACCGGCACTCCGGGGACGTGTCGGTGAAGCGCGCCAGGGAGACGTTGGTGGTGACGGTGCCGTGGGCGATGCTCCAGCTGAGGTCGCCGATGCGGTTGTGCGTCGGTCTGCAGTAGAGTTGCCTCCAGCGAGGCCTCTCCGGAGAGACGCAGGGCAGGGCTTTCCTCCAGGCATGGTCCTTGTGGCTCCTCAGGGTGTCCTGTTGGTGGAACCGGACCATGTAGGAGTAGAGCACCTTCCTCTTTACATTTGCGAAGGCCACCTCCGGTAGGTCTTCTAGCCGGCACAGGTTGTGATCCGCCTTCGTTTGTCGGCATTGGCGATGCAGTGGCACGACTGAGAGCTCCGGTGGAGGGGGATCGAGAGGGGCCTCGTCATCCCCAACGCCGATGGGGGGCGTTCTCCCCGCTGCCGCTGAGAAGGCCCCTTTGGCTTCGGCCAGGATCCAGGCAACCACCCGGAGCGACTGCAGCCCTGTCTTTGCGGCCACGTCTGCTGGTCCGAACCACCGGCCCCTTGTTTCAGGCTCCACAAGATCTCCCATCCTGGTGAGCCGCGCGTTGGCGAGGCGCCTCTCTATGCCAGGGGTGGTGGTGGTGGATGGCAGCTTTGTCTGTGGGTTCCTGAGGATCGGTTCGAAGACCAGATCCTCGGCCGATTGCAGTTGGTTCAGCCTCCTGACGGCGAGGGAGCTCCATGTCTGCAGGACGCTTCTGTAGAAGGGTGGCAGCTGTCCCAGTGGGAGGCCCTGCAGGTCCATGTAGAATAGTTACTTGGAGCACTGCAGACCCCCCAGCTGTTTCAGGAGGAAGGAGGCCGTGACGCTCCAGGCCAGTGCAGGGGCGGCGTGCAGGAACTTTTGCGCTGCCTGCAGTCGGAAGGTGGCCAGCTGACTCCGCACGCACACCAGCCCATGACCGCCCTCGTCCAGTGGCAGGGCCAGGACCCCACCCGCGACCCGGTGTCCTCCACCCGACCAGAAGAAGTCGAGGACTCGCTTCTGAAGTGCGTTGACGAGGCTCATGGGGGGGTGCAGGGAGAAGAGTCGGTGCCACAGCATGGACGTCACCAGCTGGTTCACCACCAACGTCTTTGTCCTGAAGGTGAGGAACTTGCACAGGCGACTCCAGGTGGCCAGCAGCTCCTTCACCTTCTCCTCCAGCTCGACCCAGTTCCTCTGCGGTGGTTCCTCCTCTGGTCCGAGGAACACCCCCAGGTGGTGCAGCGATGTTGTGCTCCAATTGATGGCTTTTTCCTTCTCGGGACACTCGGTCATGTCCCACGCTCCAACCAGCAGGCCGCTGCACTTTTGCCAGTTCATCTTTGATGAGGAGGCTTTCGAAAAGACCTCCTGGCACTCATGCAGCAGGGCGACATCAGCCAGGGAGCGCAGGATGAGGAGGACGTTGTCGGCGTATACCGTCAGGACCAACTTGACGCTTGGTTCCCTCAGCACCAGGCCGCTGAGTCTCCGCCTTATGAGATTCAGGAAAGGCTCTAATGCCAGGGCATAAAGTTGGCCCGACAATGGGCATCCGTGTCTCATTCCTCGCTCGAATTTGACCGGGGCAGTGAGGGCGCCGTTGATCTTGATCATGCACTCCGCCTTGGTGTAGAGTAGGCGGATCGTTCGGACAAAGGCATCCCCAAAACCCAAGGTCTTGAGGGTTCCCAGCAGGTACTTGTGGTCCACTCTGTCAAAAGCCTTTTCCTGGTCAAGAGCAAGAAACGCAATTGGGATGCCCAACCTCTGGGACACCGCGATGAGGTCCCTGACCAGGAAGATGCCGTCGTGGATGGTTCGTCTGGGGATGGTGTAGGACTGGTCCCCGTGTACGACTTGTGCAATCACCCCTTTCAGTCGCAGGGAGAGAGCCTTCGTCAATATTTTGTAGTCTGTGTTCAGGAGGGAGACCAGACGCCAGTTTTGTAGGTGCCTCAGGTCTCCGTTCTTGGGAAGCAGAGTGAGCACCGCCCTCCTCCAAGACTGAGGCATCACCCCAGTGACTGAGGCTTCCTCCAGCACCTCTCTGTAGTCCTCCCGCAGGGATGGCCAAAAAGCGGCGTAAAATTCCCCTGTTAGGCCGTCTAACCCTGGGGATTTATTTGGGGCCAGTCCTCTTACAGCTGCGTCAAGGTCAGTCCTGGTGAGCTTTTGCTCTAGCAGCTCTTTCCCGTCTTCCCCCAGGGTGGGTAGACCACTCCATGCCTCCGCCTGGGCCGGTTCCGATGTTTCTTCAGGGGAGAACAGGCTGCCGTAGAAGTCTCTGATGATGGTCGACTTCTGCTGGAGTTCGTGCACCAGGACACCGTCACCATCAAAGAGGCACTCCATGGATTTGCGTCTCCCATTCTGCCTCCCGAGGAAGTAGAAAAGCGGGGATCCCGTGTCGAGGTCCGTGATGAGCTTCACCCGGGATCGCACAAACGCTCCCCTCGTCTGCTCCTCATGTAGCCCTTTGAGACGCTCCCTATTCTCCTCGTATTCTTGGAGAAGAGCAGGGTCGCTGTCCTCGGCGAGGCGACCCTCCAAATTGAGGACTCGGGCTTCCATGTCGGTGATGTCCGCGTTCTTCGGTCTGGTGCTCCCCCAGGTGTATTGTTGGCACAACAGCCTGGTGTGCACTTTGCCCATATCTCTCTCTCTCTCTCCCTCCCCCTCTCTCTCTCCCTCTCTCTCTCTCCCTCTCTCTCTCCCTCTCTCTCTCCCTCCCTCTCTCTCTCCCTCTCTCTCTCCCTCTCTCTCTCTCTTTCCCTCTCTCTCCTTTTTTTAGAATTCGGTGTTTGATGGTCTGCAACCTTTTATACATCTTTCAATGAAAATAACTGAAAGTTACAATCTCCTGTATACATTGGCAAGGTTTGTTATTCGAAAAACACGACTTGCACGAAATGCTATTTTTTTTTTACTCGCGGCTCGTAACTGTAAAGTAAATTGTGACGAGCAATTTGGCAGTAGACTCGCAACGATTGAGGGTTGAGTCTTCTCCATGTAGAATTATTCAGCGGGAAAGTCTGTCAAGTACTTCTTTAGCTCGTCAGCCCAATGGTTTGTCCATCAGAATTTTCTCGAGGGCGTCGTTCACGACGGACGCGTTCCCTGGTGATGGCTCTCGTCACGACCGCGAGCTTCTCCAGGGACTCTGAGACCGAGGAGGACGCATTCCCTTTAAGAGTGTGCTCCTAATCTCAGCTCGTTACCTGTATAAAAGACACCTGGGAGCCAGAAATCTTTCTGATTGAGAGGGGGTCAAATACTTATTTCCCTCATTAAAATGCAAATCAATTTATAACATTTTTAACATGCGTTATTCTGGAATTGTTTTGTTGTTATTCTGTCTCTCACTGTTCAAATAAACCTACCATTAAAATGATTGACTGCTCATTTCTTTGTCAGTGGGCAAACGTACAAAATCAGCAGGGGATCAAATACTTTTTTCCCTCACTGTACATAGGCGTTAAGACAAAATCCCTGCCGAGTACAGTGTAGCTTCACTGTAATACAGTAGGCGACACTGCTAATGTAAATGGCTCCGTTGTGATCAGGGGAACCAAGTGTGTGGGATTATTTTCAGCAGTGTGAAATGCACTGCACGACGACTCCACTGCAGCAGCATACTTGAAATTGGTTTTGGCTAATCAACGTTGATATATGGTGCAATGTATGCTCAATAAAAAAAACGTGTTGTCAAATATCAGACTGGCCCAGTCCGGAATGGTTTTTGAAACTCCTGAATGTTTATATGTATTGAAGACTCTGAATGCATTGTGTTTACTGCCAATACCAATTAGGACATGTATGCATGCCATTACTACAAAACTTCCTTAGTTTGGGACAATGATTAGCCAAAGTTAAACCCCTGCAACTCGTGTTTTCAATTATTTGCTTTTTCGAAGAAACAGTTAACAGTTAAGCCCAACAATTGAAAACTATAAAAAAACATACTTTAGAACAGTAAACACAACAAAGTCTTGCTTCTGATTCAATGCATTCTATCAAGATCGCGGGTTTATTGAAGACCAATTTCGAAGTGAAGTCTGCGCGGGAATTAAACGATACAATTGACAACATACCTACCCCCAAGTGAAATTTAAAATCAATAAAAAAAACACCAGCTTCTCCTCCCCAGTTGCAAACAAAGTGATAGATGTGTATGCAGAGGAGACGACTGACAATAGTTTAACTCGTTGGTGGTTTGTTCATCGTGGCAGGGCGCTGAGAGCCATCTCCTTCATCCGGCGCCGGCTCACGGTGAAACGACCACAAGTCCTGTTAAAGCTGTCACCAAAGGGGGCCACAAAACAAGAGGAAGTTATCACGACAGCAGTGTATGAAACAAACCCATTTTTACGACGATTAAGGCACTGGAGAGCAAGAGCAGGCAGTGGTTAAAACAAAAACCTAGATTTTTTAAAAAGATTTATGGAGCTGTTAATCAGAACAAAGGATGTGTTTGCATTTTAGTCAACTTTAAAAAAAGAGCAAATGAGACGTGGAAACCAAGTACATTTGTTGGTAATGATTAATAATTTGGATATATATAAACTCCCAGAAAACAGATTGTACGTGCTGATGTAAGATATTATTTTCATATAAAAATATTCTGTTCTGCACCATCACTGAACCGCGTCTTATCTCCCTCGCTCTCTCCCTCTACCCTCTCTACTACCACCACTATCACTACTACTACCACCACTATCACTACTACTACCACCACTAACTACCACTACTACTGCCACCACTATTACTACCACTACTACCGCCACTATTACCACTACTACCACCACTAACTACTACCACCACTAACTTCTACTACCACCACCACTATTACTACCACCACTAACTACCACTCTTACTACCACTACTACCACCACTATTACTGCTATTACTACCACTACTACCACCACTAACTACTACTACCACTACTTCCACCACTAACTACTACTACCACCACTCTCACTACTATTACTATCACTACTACCACTACTATCACTACTACCACTACTACTACCACCACTATTACTACCACTACTATGATCACCACTATTACTACCACTACTATGATCACCACTACCACCACTATTACTACCACCACTACTATCACCACTAACTACCAATACTACCACCATTATTACTATCACCATGCTACCACTACTACTACCGCTACTGCCACTGCTACTACACTCTATACTAATGTGTAGTGTACTCTATACGCGACTGTGCACAATTCTGAGTCACTTTAACTGCTTTGCCATTACTTATTGCCAATTATGGACTCGGACTAATATTCTATCATCTCATAGAGTCCCTGGCACATAATAATATGCTACACAGTGGCAGTGGGTGTCGCAAAATGTTGATTTACTACTAATAAACCCCAATGATTCGATCATTGGGGAGGGCACGTGCTGTTGTATATGCCGGGTATGAAAATTTTGATGAAAATAATAAAAATTAAATGAAATTTTGAAAAATGTGTATTTATCCAAAATTATAGTATTTGATGTAAATATGTGCATAAATTATGCTAATTAGAGAATCGTATTATTTTATGTGATTATGCTAATGTGGGCAGTTATGATAATTAGGCTTCGCTTCGTTGCTCAGGGCCGTATCATCAATCGGGATCATACAATGAATTGTATGAAGTTATGCAGGTGTGTTGTAAGTATGCTAGATTAAGCTCAGCTTCGTTGTCTAAGTTTGTATTATAAATCATAATACAATTATTCCTGCTTTAACATTTACTGATTATGTATTACTGTTTATGTCAGGTCTCCAAATTCAAATCTCACCGCAGGATACAGTTCTTATTATTAAGATTATTACGCATGAACTCAAGAAGGAAACACTCAAACACTTCTGTGTTAAGAAATTTTAATTATGAACAAAAACATGACACTTTAATATGCGAACTCTCATGTTTGGAATTACCCCCGGTACCATCGGGGAAATTTCCTTCAGTGAGCAGTACATTTAACCATCAATGGTTGCGTTGTTTGACTTTGGCAACCGCACATATGATTAATTCCACCGCGTAACTCGAGCTTAGTTGGTGATAGGGAGAGTCTTTAAAACAGGCATGCAACGATATTTATACGAAAGGCAATAAAAGCAAATTATTATACCCCAAAGGCAAAAGTATACATCAATAGATTCATCGGCAAGATTATATAATTAACTAAATGTCTTGGAATAAGGGTGTGCAGCAGGGTGCGTGCCCTCCTACGGGAGATTCTTATCTTTGGCTAAGCTTTAATTAATTCGTAGACAAGATTACATGCTAAAGAAACGGGTTTAACACGATGTTATCTCTGTGAGCGTGTAGATTCGTGATGAAGATTTCAAAAGTTTAGTTTGTATCGATGAATCTATTGGTAATTTATGTGATTAGAAGTAAATTCACATAAAACAAAATAAGGAAAAATTAATGTACTTATAAACGGCGTATTCTTATCACTCGCTGAGCCGCGATGCCTTCACGGCCAGCTGATGGTTCATGCACTTTTATAATTAGTCTTCTTATTGTGTGGATTGTCTCTTTGGTAAATTATTGTGTGAGCAGACGCCGGGAGCGTCGTGGGTTTGTGAGGGTGGGGGAGGGTATACGAACGACGGCTGGTTCCCTATCTCTTGTCTTGGTTCCCAGCTGGTGCTGGTCGGTATGCGTGCGGGTCGAACCCACTGCGCGCTCGCTGGCGCTGCCACTCACACGGGCGGCTGGTCAGGCTCTTTCCCCTGCTGGATGAGCCGAGTTGGCACAACGCTTG
Source organism: Petromyzon marinus (assembly GCF_048934315.1). Classification (NCBI taxonomy): domain Eukaryota; kingdom Metazoa; phylum Chordata; class Hyperoartia; order Petromyzontiformes; family Petromyzontidae; genus Petromyzon; species Petromyzon marinus. Next base: position 18,621 of record NW_027422773.1, read on the forward strand.
GCAGCTGGCACCCTTGCTTGGTGGCGCTGGTGGCGCTGCTGCGCGCTCTTGCTCCGTCTCTCTCTGGCGGTGCCGATTGCGTGTGCAGATGGTTTTCTACAAGGCTGGCTTGGCCGATGCTTGGCCCTCTCCGCCCTTTCTAGAGGTTGATTGCTTGACGCTGAGAATAACTTTCAGCGATACTCTGTCGGTCCATGCCGAACTCAGCACAGAGCATCACCTCGCCCCTCTTCTCTGCGATGCACCACACGCATTGTTGCTCTCGAGGCCATGCCCCGGAGCTGGCTTGCTGTCCTCTTCCGAGCTGCTGTGTCTTCTTGTCGAGCTGATGGTCGCCGTCTTCTGCCGCTGGTAGCTGCGATTGTGATGTATGGCCCGTGTCTCTCTTTTTATGCCAAAATTTCTTGTTAGTATCTGATATCCCGAGGATAGAGGATTCGTTTTGGCTTAGGAATAACCCTGACTGCTAGAATTATTCTTGATGCTTCGGTCAGGTGTAGAAAATTATTAAAGGTGAAAATAACATTAGTATTGAATTCATAAATGAGTAATGATCCACTGATGTAGATTGTGGCTTGGTTTTTAAGTGGAGTGAGTGTGAGGATCGATAATGTTAGCTTCATCTTTGGTCGCTAAGTTTTGGAATTTTTACCATTTGTTAGCAGAAGCATGAAAAAGTTCACCAAAACGAAACGCCTGTTTGTTATTCTTCGTCGGGGGGGCGGGGGGGGGGCGTGTGTTTTTTTAATTGGACTTTATGACTGACCGTTTCCGTTGGTGGGAGGGGAGGGTGTCATTATCTTTGCGAGAGTGATAAGACAGCTGCTCGAAAGGGGGGGGGGGGGGTTCTGTTTGTTTGTGCTCCCAGCGACCCCGCGAGTGATTATATGAAAAAAAATATTGGCAAAATCATTAATATAAAAAAATGGAAAAAGGCCTATATATACAACAGTGCCACCCCACCCCCCACTGGCTCCGCCACTGCGAACGAGCGAACGTTGAGGAGTAATTTGGCCGCCGCAAATGTCTACGTTGGGGATGGGTCTCTGGAAAAGGTGGTCGGGAGATGTCACCTCCCTCGCCTGGTACGCAGGAGGTCGTGGGTTCAATCCCAACCCTGAAGACGCCTGCTGCTGTAGATTTGGAGTTTGCATCTCTCATCATCATCACGGTGGCTAGGAGATGTTAACTACTGCGCCTGGTATTTGGCCACGTGACGACGATGATGAGCCACTTTGCTGAGCTGTCATTTACGACGGCCAGTTCGCTACTGAAAAAGCGCTACCCGGTCGCTCGGTGGGGGGGCGCCTTGCCTGGCAAACATAAAAATTGTTTGGTTTATGTTTGGTCTTGATCTGACATGTTACAGGATGAGGAGGACCCATACCCTATTGGGAGCACCGAACGGACCCGGAGACTTTCGCGGCACCCGCCTTTCCGACCGCTGCTCGGTGTCGTCATTGTCGTCATTGCCTCTCGAGTGCAGACCATGACGCCCAACAAGATGGCTTCGGTGCTCCTCCCGCTGCTGCTGCTGCCGCCGTGCGGCGGCCAGCCGGAGCCGCCCTTAGCCAGATATTTCTACAATGCCACCGTCTACGAAAACTCCGCGCCCAGGACGTATGTGGAGAGCCACAGCAGAATGGGGTTCTACATCGGCCTCTGGGGCTTCATACCCACGTACTCCATCGTATCCGGGGATGAGGGGGCCGGGTTCACGGCAGAGGGGTTGCACTTGGGTGAGACTTTAATCTTGCGCATCCGCACGGGGAATGTGCCGTTGAACCGCGAGGAGCGCCGCGGCTACGTACTGGGGATAAGGGCGGTCACCTGGAGCCGCCGTTGTCTGGCGTTCATCACGGTCTACGTCCGGGTGATGGACCGCAACGAATTCAGCCCGCTGTTCTCGATGTCATCGTACGGCACGAGAGACTTAAAAGCGCCGGCGAGCACCGTCGGCCTCTTCGTCACCGACGACGCGCCGGCGGGCACCGTCGTCGTTCGCGTCGCCGCCACGGACGCTGACGAGGGCCCCAACGGGCGCATCCGTTACGCCCTGGCAAATCGCGTGTTCGCCGTGCACCCGACGAGCGGCGCTGTGATGCTCGTCAAGAGGCTGAAGCCCGATGATTGGGGGATATACATATTGAAGGTGCTTGCTGTCGACAGCGGTGGCCTGTCCAGCTCGGCGCACATCACGGTGTCCGTGTGCTTGACAAACCACGACTCCCCGCGTATTGCCGTCGTCGCGACCCGCGAGCCGCGGGCGTCATTTGCTAACCCCGCCGCCTCGTACGCCGAGCTCGCCGTGAAGGACGCCGATATCGGCCCCGCGGGGGAGATCAGCGCCGTGGAGATCATCGCCGGCGACCCCCTCCGGGCGTTCTCCGTCACCCTGACGGACGGAGCCGACCCCGACTCGACCTACGCGGTGAGGCTCTCGGGGCGGCTAGACTGGGCGGACTTCCCCTTCGGGGTGAACCTCACCGTGCAAGCTCGCGACAGGGGGAGGCCGCCCAATTACTCGGGGCCCGTCACGGTCACGGTCCGGGAGGGCGGCGCCGCCGGCGCGTTCGAGCGGAGCGTCTACACAGGTGCCGTCGAGCGGCGGTCTCCGCCCCGCACCGTCGTGCTCGCGGTCAGAGCCTCTTGCGGCGCGCGGAGCTGCCGGTACGTTGTCCGAGGTGGCGCCGACGGCGACTTCTTCGCCGTGAACCCCGCCACCGGGGTCGTCTCCGTCCGCAAGTCTCTGGCGGCGGTCGACAGACCCCGCCTCGCGTTCGACGTCGGTACCGACGTCGGCTCGGGCATCGCCAGCGTCACGATTGACGTCGTGTACTACAACGACCACGCCCCGGTCTTCGAGCGGCACAACTACTTCGCCTCGTTGAGGGAGGACGTCCCGGCGGGCACCTTTGTGCTCGTCGTGTACGCCACGGACAAGGACGAGGGGTACGACGGCCGCGTGACGTATGGCCTGGCGGACTCTGACCCCGGCCCATTCGCCGTTGACCCCTTCACGGGCATCGTCGTCACGACGGGGCCGCTGGACCACGAGGAGACGGCGGGGGTCTACTGGCTGCACGTGCGAGCCTCGGACTGGGGGACTCCGTTCCGCCGGGAGGCGGAGGTGATCGTGACTGTCCGCGTCGTCAACGTGAACGACAATGCGCCCGTCTTTGTGAGGAACTGCGTGGGTCAGATCCCCCGGGACCTCCGGCCTGGCGAGCCGATCTTCACCGCATTGGCCATCGACGCCGAGCTCCAGCCGGTGCTCTACGGCATCGCGTCCGGGAACGAGGGCGGCTTCTTCGCGCTCGACGACGCCCTCGGCGTCGTGACGCTCGCGCGTTCCCTCGCCGACGTCGCCGTCGGGCCGGTGGGGGCCTTTCACCTCGGCCTCACGGCCACCGACGGGGAGCTCTCGGCAGAGATGTTCCTGAACATCTCGGTCCTGGACGCCAGTCCCGGTTCGGGGCCGTCATTGCGGTGCGTGGCGACGGGGATTGTCCGGAGGATGGCCGAGATTCTCCACCGGGCGGACCAACAGCGAGACCGCCCGCGGCCTGTCGCCGCCAGCACCGTCAATCGGCACGCGCCGGCGTTCGCCACCCCGGCGGCCGCCGTGGAAGTCCGCGAGGACCTGCCCGTCGGGGCAGAGGTCATCCGAATGGAGGCCGAGGATTCGGACGACGGCTTCGAGGGGAAGCTGCTATACGCCCTGACGGACGACGGGGCGAGCGGCTTCACCGTGGACGCAGAGACTGGCATCGTGAGGGTCCTGGTGCCGCTTGACCGCGAGGCCGCCGCCTCCTACTCCATGAACGTCGTCGTCCACGACCTGGGGACGCCGCGGCGTTCTGCGAGCGCCACCCTCCGGGTCGTCGTCTTGGACGTCAACGACAACCGGCCGGAGTTCTCGCGGCGCGCCTACGCAGCCCGGGTGCCGGAGAGAGTGCGGCCGGGCCACGAGCTGCTCCGGCTGGAGGCCGCCGACGGCGACGAGGGCGACGCGGGCTCCGTGCGCTACCGCCTGCTGTCCGACACCGACCTCTTCCGCGTGGACGCCGAGACAGGCGCCTTGGAGGTGGCGGCGCCGCTGGACCGCGAGCGGCGCGCCGAGCACGCGCTGCTGGTGGAGGCGTCGGACCTGGCGCCGGAAGAGAGCCGCCTCTCTTCCGTCGCCGCGGTGATCGTGACGGTGGATGATGTGAACGACCACGCGCCCACGTGCGCGCCGAACCCCCTCCGCCTCCGTGTGCCCGAAGACGTCACGGTGGGGGCCGTCCTCGGCTGGCTGGACGCTCGAGACCCCGACGTGGGGCCGGCCGGGGAGGTGCACTACACGCTGGTTAGCGTGGACGGGGGGGACGGCACGTTCACGGTGCACAGGACGAGCGGGGCAGTGCGGCTGGCGCGGCCGCTCGACTTCGAGAGACGACGCCGCTACGACCTAAAGGTGGCCGCGCACGACAGCGACCCCAGGGGGCCACCGTCGACCATCTGCCGGGCGACGGTGGAAGTGACGGACGTGGACGAGAACAACCACGCCCCGCGGTTCGCGGATTCCATGGACAGCACACGCGTGCCGGAGGACGTCCCCATGGAGACCGCCATCTTCACCGCCACGGCCACGGACCACGATGAGGGTCTGGACGGGGAGGTGCGGTACTCCCTCGTGGGCGGATCCGACCTGGGGGTCTTCAACATTCATGTGGAGACCGGTAGACCACACCCACTACAACCACCACTACTACCCTCCTTCTCCCCGCTCCTCACGGTTCATGATGCTGGCTCACAGTTGATGACGCCGGCTGAAGGCTCACGCCGGCGCCCGTCTCTGCTGCGTGTCGTTCACGGCGTTTCGCGCCGGCAGGGGTGATTGTCACGACGCGGCCGCTGGATCGCGAGACGGTGAGGAGCTACTGGCTCGAAGTGCGCGCTACGGATCGCGGAGTCTTCCAACGCTTCTCCACACTGCACATCTACGTGGAGGTGCAGGTACGGAAATTCACGCGCACTCACACGTGCGTATGCACCGCTGCGTTTTAAAACGCCACGATGAGAGTACCGTGTGTGGTTCCCCCCCCCCCCCTACCCAAGGACGTGAACGACAACCCCCCGTGGGTGTCGCAGACGTGGTACCAGGCCGACGCTATGGAGAACTCTCATTCCGTTATATTCCAAGTGAAAGCCTGGGACCCAGACAAGGACAGCGTGCCCCGGGGCAAGGGCCTCACGTTCAACATCGTTAGTGGAGACCCACAGGGAATGTTCACCATAAACAAAACGTCAGGTGCGGGCGGTGGTGGGGGTGGAGAGCAAATTCACAACATTTACAATTGTAGTGTATAGTGGACACTACACGACACTTCTATACACCACAGAACGTGCCAATTCATTACTAGTACAGCACTAACATACAGCAACATTTACTATCGACGCATTTCCATTTGACGCGATGTGACTCAACAGAGTCCGACATCACAGTAACGAGCTCCCCCCCCCACCGCGTGCGTGCATGTGCCGGCCGGCATATGGTTGTGGTTGACCTCCGGTGAACCGACTCGTCACAGGCGCCATATCTAACGTCCCCAACAAGTCGCTGGACAGAGAGACGCAGGCGGAGTACGAGCTGGAGGTGAGAGAGTCACCGTGAGGGTGGTGTTGGTAGTGATGGGGAGTCCCTGACCCTTCATGATGGTGAGCGGGCCCAGGTAAAACTACGTGGCCGAGAGTCGGAGCCGTTTCCGCGACAGGAATGTCCTCTGGCTCCTACAGTATTTTATCTAACCTACTAGCAGGAAGTATCTGGCGTTGCCCGGGTAAAACAAATTATTTCAAAACTTCTCTTAAAAACCTTACATATACATACACAGATACTAAGGTATTGTGAAAGCCCGGTGGGCCGTTTGTCCATTTCTCCACCAACAAAATTATAAGAGGCTTGCACAAGTCCAAAAAGTCATAGAAAGTGTGGGGTACATAGTTGATCTAAAAGGTTTCTGAAAATTGTCGACCCACCCCCTCAAAAAATATCTTTATCCCTGCGTAGGTATATAAACCTACACACCCTTAATACAATAGAGTAAGTAGTATCTCTTGCCTCTGTAGTTGTATCTACTGACTGTATAGTAGTATCTACTGAGCCAGTAGTAGCTACTGACTGTTTAGTAGTATTTAGTGACTGTAGTAACTACTGACCGTAGTAGTATCTTTTGGGCCTACAGTAGTATCTACCGACTTTATAGTAGTAACAACTAACTGTATAGTAGTATCTACTGACTGTGTCGTAGTATTTACTGACTGTAGCAGTATTTACTGACTGTAGTGGTATATACTTACTGTTAGTATCTACTAACTCTATATAGCAATATCTACCAACTGGATAGCAGTTTCTACTATCACTACAGGAGTGCATACTGGCTGTGGTTGGACCTGCTATGATTACAGCAGTACATACTGTGGTGGTTCCTGCTTTCACTACAGCAGTGCATACTGACGGGTGGTATCCTGCTATGACTACAGCAGTGCATACCGACTATGGTGGTTCTTGCTATGATGACAGCTTTCACTACAGTAGTACATGCTGACTCTATCTTATATATGAAAGGGAAATTTGTGAATGTGTGTCTGTTCGAATTGTTTAGCATACTTGCCGACATGCAACCAACTTACTGTATATTAAACGAGAATATGCGATTCTAAAGAAATCTACAGTCTTCGATTCCTTTGCGCGAGATTCTTGGTGCGCTCAGGTTGAATTTAAAATGACTGAGTTATATATTTTCATTGGTATGTTATGTTTTTAAGTTTTCAGAAGTTTTAAAATATATTTTTGCCCCGGGCAACGCTGGGTATATCGACTCTATAGCACAAAGTCCTCACCTGACAAGTGTGGCGTGTTGAGGCCTAGTACCGTGCAGAGCCCCCGGCCTCGCCTAGATTGCCCCCCCCGCCCCCGCGCTAGAATAATCGTGTAAAGGCGCGATAATTTTAGTATCTACCGACCCTATAATAGTAATTGCACACATTGGGGTGGGGGGGGGGAGAGAAGAGCACGTGACACTTTGATGAATTTACCTCGGCGTCGCGTGTACATTTTGTTTGCATTTAGAAGGTGAATGAGAAATGGCGTCCACCCTGCAGCGACGGCGTGCGCGCCCATTGTCAGGGGCAACTCGCGTCAGCGTTTCGCGCATGCGCAATGGCGTGCTTTGTCGCGAGCCGGTCGGCAAAAGTAAATTACTAAATTAAGATAGATCGCACCAAAACGCGATTTTAACCACTTTTAAGGTGAAGGATGGGAAAACGAAATGGCCTATTCCCACTGTGGGGCCCGGGGCGTGCCCCCCGGCAAATTTTTTTCGACGTCAACCCCACGGTCCGAGAGCCAAATCCCCCGCAAGTGAGCGTATGCAGACAGACAGACAGAGACAGACAGACCAAAAATGCCTTTTATAGGTTAGATAGCGTATGTGGGGATAATGGGAAAATGTCGTTCGTCGCCAAACAAATGGCAGAGTCGTGTCGGTGGGGGCCAAGTCGACTCTGGGAATCGACACCGAAGCGTAGGTTTGCAGTGGCCCCTGCATGAAAACGACGGAAAGTGCAGCGTTCATCACAGATAGGTAAAGTCGTGCGCTTATTTATATAAATGGCTGTTATTGCGACCACGTCTTTATGCGCGAGGGAATGACACTTATGCAGACGTTTTCTCTTTAAGAATAGCTACTTTTCTAAATATCACTGTCCTGCTCACAAAACAACTACTTTGAGGGGAATCATCGCGTTTCCTGTACTCTGGAGGAACCAGCAGCCACCTCATATCACTGCACTGAATGCTATTATTACGTCTTCTTCATTCTAACATATTTACACTTGCCCCCTCAGTACGGGGGATTGAGCGGCGACATGTCAATTATGCTTAATTGGTGCACATCAGCTCATAGTTACGGGTAGGATAAGTTGAATTTTTTTTTCCGTTGACTTTAATTTATTTACCGATTTATTTATTTTTTTGCTCGCGCAAAATGTTTGCACAAAAATGTTGGGACACCATCGCCCTCGCTCTGAATTACTCATGGCACACGCCTGCATTTCCCCACCTTGCTTCTTTCACTTAAGTCACGCAGATAGAAAACTATTATTTTAAAAGTTAGTAAATATGAAAGTAATGTGTGTGCGAGTCCATATACGTGTGCGTCGTATGAGTGTACAAGTCGATGTGTGTGTGTGTCTTTTTCGCCCAGGCAACGCCGGGTACTTTTAACATCTATTTCGACCATGTAGTTTGAAGCCTTCAATAGCTATACCGGAGGAATTTCCATCTGGTACAGATACGATGAAAGGCTGATCGATGCCCAGGTGCGGTCAAGGGATGGCTCACTATTGGTCAACCGCGTTATGTATGCCGATGATCTGGTAATTGCTGCTCGCTCAGAGGAGGAGTTGGAGGCACTGCTGCTGAACCTGGAGCTTGCCACTAAGAGGTGTGGCCTTACCATCAGCCCCATCAAAACTAAGCACCTGCCTGGGTTTTTTGTACCATCAGACATTCCACCCCCACAACAATTGGTGATAGGGCAGTTGTGGGTTGGAGAAGAGATGGAGTGATGTGGTGTAGGAGAATGTGGAGCTGTGTGGACTTGGTACCAGAGGTGTCAAGATCGGCCTCTGTGGAGGAGGCTCGTGAAGGACGCTACTGGGCAGTTGGAGGCAGTCCCCCTCCAACAACAACGGAGGGCGGAGGAGCGATGCTCAACATCGAGCGGAGTGCCGGGTGGCTAAAGCACAGCAAGTGGGCACATGTTGTGCATCAGCCAGTCAGTTGACCCATGGCACCTGCTGGGTTTGCCCCGTGACCTCGTGTTAGCAGGCGTTCGATGCTTCACGTGGCCTGAACGTGCACGTGCACTTAGCCTGGCACAAGCATCGTGGTGATGTCACCGCCACTTAGTGGCTGAATGGCGGTTGTTGTTGTCCATGTGTGTCTGTGCGTGCATCCGTCCCACCGGTGCCAGGTGTCCATCGTGGATACCGGCGTGCCCCCGCGTGAAACGAGGGTGGCGTTGTCGGTGAACGTCTTGGACAGAAACGACCACACCCCACGCTTCCCCAGGGACCTCCAGCACGTCTACGTGGTGGTGGCGGATGACGAAACGGAGGTGGAAATCGCACGTTTCTATGCCACCGATGCCGACTCGGGCGACAACGCCAGGATAGCGTACGACATATCGCCACAAATAAAATATCGCGTGGACAGCTATCAAGGAATCGGAATCCTCTTCACCCGGAGAAACTTGCACCGTGCGGGGACATCCGACACCATGGAGGTCAGGGGCATACTCCATCCTCCACCCTGTTCCCCCCGCATCCCGCTTCCTCCCTCCTCCACACGCAGACACACATGATGATATCACCCCGACCTCTTATCACCGCGATGATTCGACCGCGAAACGGAACTCTCCAATCTCTGTTGCCGGCCCCGCAGCTCACCGCCATGAACATGGATTTGGACGCAAGAAAGGTGTCTACCAAACTGCGTGTGAATTGGGTCGCCACTCCTCTGCCGCCGGAGACGCCCCCGGCCTTCGCCCAGAGTCGGCACGTGGTCACCGTGGCGGAGACGGCCACCGTGGGCTCCGTGGTGATCGCCCTGCCCACGCAGAGCACGGCGGGGAGCCTCCTCTGGTTCAACATCACAGGTCACGTGGTGCCACCACACACCTCCCCCCACCCCAACACACCCCAACCCATCACAACCCACATCATGATGTGTTAACGGTGACATGATGATGATGATGGGGTTAACGGTGACATCATGATGATGGGTTAACGGTGACATGATGATGATGGGTTAACGGTGACATCATGTTGATGGGTTAACGGTGACATGATGATGGGTTAACGGTGACATTATGATGGGTTAACAGTGACATGTTTATGGGGTTAACAGTGGCATCATGTTGATGGGTTATCGGTGACATCATGATGATGGGTTAACGGTGAAATCATGATGCTGGGCTTAACTTTGACATGTTGATGGGTTATCGGTGACATGATGATGGGGTTAACGGTGACATGATAATGATGATGGGTTAATGATGACATGTTGATGGGTTAACGGTGACATGTTGATGGGTTAACAGTGACATGATGATGATGACGGTAGGGGCACCGCGTGTTGACAGGCGGTAACGTGGAGGACCGCTTCTATGTGACGCAACATGGCGGTGTTGTGGAGTTGGCCCAGCCGCTGGATGCCGAGCAGCGCACCTCCTACGAGCTCACCATCAGGCTCACCGACGGGACCAACGCTGCAACCACCCTGGTGGGCGGGCACGCGTGTCTGTCTGTGTGTGTGTCTGTCTCTGTGTGACTGTGTGTGTCTGTCTGCGTGTGTGTCTGTCTCTGTGTGACTGTGTGTGTCTGTATGTGTCTGTCTCTGTGTGACTGTGTGTGTCTGTCTGTGTGTGTGTCTGTCTCTGTGTGACTGTGTGTGTCTGTGTGTGTCTGTCTCTGTGTGACTGTGTGTGTCTGTCTGTGTGTGTGTCTGTCTCTGTGCGACTGTGTGTCCGTCTGTGTGTGTGTCTGTCTCTGTGACTGTGTGTCTGTCTGTGTGTGTCTGTCTGTGTGTGTGTCTGTCTCTGTGTGACTGTGTGTGTGTCTGTCTGTGTGTGTCTGTCTCTGTGTGACTGTGTGTGTCTGTCTGTGTGTGTCTGTCTCTGTGTGACTGTGTGTGTGTCTGTCTGTGTGTGTCTGTCTCTGTGCGACTGTGTGTGTCCGTCTCTGCGGGTGACGTGGTGACGTCACGAGGCAGGGGACGGCCGCGGTGGCCACGTGAGACATGCCTGGGGCATCGTCACCTCTGACCACTTCCTCCTCACCGCCACCCACATCACCGCTGTACTCACCCCTGCTACCCTTGCCCCCCCACCCCCCGCTAGGTGGAGGTGACGGTGCTGGACGTGAACGACAACCGGCCCCGTTTCTCCCGTGGCCGCTACAATGCGACCGTCGCCGAGGACTCTCCTGGCGCCGTCGTCAGCCTCCGGATGGAGGCGACCGACGCCGACGCCGGCGACGCCGGCCAGTTATCCTTCTCGCTCGTTGGCTTAGGCGGCAATAACGCCGCCGAGAGCGTGCGTCTGTTCCGCATTAACCCCGTCACCGGCAAGGTCACAGCTGCCGTGGCGCTGGACCGAGAGGCCAAGCAGAGCCACGTACTCACCGTCATGGTGAGGGGGCGCCACGCCGGGTGTGTCTTTGTGCGCACCGAACGTAGTCGACTGCTGAATCGAAGGTGCCGACGATGATTGTGACGACGACGATAACGACGACGCCGTGACCATCGTCTTGCGTGGTGACCATAGTGTACTGCATAGTAGCGTGTAGTGTAGTTTGTCATGTAAACAAACCGTGTCACCGATCGCTACGTTTTGTTAAGGTGACGCCAAACCTTGCCGATCGGCCGTGTCGGGCGGCGGTGGCGCAGTTTGACGGCACTGCAGCGCCGGTAACGTCGCACGCGACCAGCACGACGTGCCTCCGCCGCGGATGGCGTCGGCCGCGAAAGCCTCCTCCTGTCCGGGGGGCGTTCGAAGCAAGCACTCCCCTCGGCTCTCACTCTCTCACACTCTCTCACACTCTCACACACTCTCACACACTCTCTCACACTCTCTCTCACACTCTCTCACACTCTTACTCTCTCTCCCCCTCTCTTACTCTTTTTTACAATCGGAGGAGGATGGTCGGTTTAGTCGGCACTTCTTTTAGTTCATTTCGGTTTCTTTGTTTTTTGTTTTGTGCTTTCCCCCCTTTTAAATGAAAGATTTTACGTGTTTTACCATTGTGCAACAAAATCAATCTGTGCTACTTTTTTTGTGGACGCAAAGATCAACACGAAGAAGCACGCTCTGCTCCTGCTCCCATACCCCTCTCTCTCTACCTCCCCCACCTCGCGCTACTTTCTCCCTGTTCCCCCTGTTTTCAACTACGAAAAGTGCTACATCTTCACCCAGCGCTCCTCGCAGTCCTGTGACATCCGACGGCAGCTCGTATCTGCACGCGGAGCTCTCTGCTCTCCGTCTTCTTCCGCCGGTCACACGGCCTTGTCCAGCGTCCACTGCTCCATGAAGGCCGGCACGGCGTGGATCGGCCACACCCTGGCACCGACCAGCACGATAGATGCTCGGGCTGCTGGCCGGACCACCTTCCTCACCCTGTATATGCCGAGCTTGGCAAAGCCGACGAATACGCTGACCGGCCCCTGAAGATGTTGGGATCCATGGCCCTTGGGGGTGTCCAAAGATGAGGACCGTTGAGGACCGTTGAGGAGAAATGGAAGCTGAACCTTAGGAGGATGTTTCTAAGGACCTTACTCTGTCACTCACTCTCTCCCGCGCGAGCAGGTGCAGGATGCCAGGATCCCCGTGAGGCGAGCGTACACCACGGTGGTGGTGAGCGTCATCGATGGCAACGACAACTGGCCCCTCTTCAACAGCTACCCCTACGAGGCCTACGTGGCGGAGTCGGCGGCCGTGGGCTCCGCCGTGATACGCGTCGTGGCGTTCGACTGCGACGACGGCCCCAACGCCAACTTCAGCTACAGCTTCAAATCCGGTGACCACTTCACCACCACTCCCTGTCCCGCCGCCACTCCCATCCCACCGCCGCCACTCCCACCCACCCGGGGGGAGTTTTTCTGCACCGGGGCACATTTCCAGCATTGTGGTTTCTTCGTGGCGACGCTCTGTCGCATCTCTCTCCCCGAGCGAGTCGCGGGTCCAACTTGGATCGCTGGGGGGGGGGGCCAGGCAGCCGACGGGGCGCCGAGGCTTCCCCCGCGTCGTTTGTCCTCGACAGCTCCTTTCGGTTTTGACGACGCGAACTCGCGTACGTCCGACGACGACGATTCAAGACGCCCTCCGAATTCTCCTGACAGGAAACGTGGGGAATTCCTTTGCCGTCCACCACACGCTGGGCGTCGTCTCCGTGGCGCGGAAGCTGGACGGTTCCGTGGTGGAGAGCTACGAGCTGATGGTGAGGGCGAAGGACCACGGGCGCCCGCAACGCTCCACGGTCGCCACCGTCCGCATCGTCGTCAACGCGTACGGCGTTCCCCCCAAATTCGCCTTCGGAGACGGCGGCGGCTCGGCGGAGGTCGCCGAATGGGCCGCGCCCGGGAGCTTCGTGCTCGCGGTGAGCGCCTCCAGCTGGTCGACGGTCACCTATGAAATACGGGAGGGCGATTCCGAAGGCGCCTTCGACATCCACCCGACGTCCGGGGTCGTTGCCACCAAACGGCCGCTGGACCGCGAGCGGACGCCGTCGTACCGGCTGACGGTGCGGGCCACGGACGCGGCGGGCCTCTCGACGGACACGTCGGTGTCGATCCGCGTGCTCGACGAGAACGAGAACGCGCCCGTCTTCGACCGCCCGCGCTATCGCGGGGCCGTCAGCGAGGAGGCGTCGGCGGGAACCCTGGTACTGGACCCCGACGGCGTCCCGCTCGTCATACGAGCCGCCGACGCGGACGACGGCGAGGGGCCCGCGACGGTCGCCTATCAGATCGTCGAGCGCGAAGCCAGAAAGTACTTCTCCGTCGACCCGCGCACGGGGGCCGTCAGGACGGCCGGGGCCCTCGACCGCGAGACGACGGCCGAGTTCCGCTTCCGGGTGGCCGCATCGGACGGCGGCAGCCCGAGGCTGTCCGCCGAAACGCCGGCCGAGGTGACCGTCACCGTGCTGGACGCCAACGACTGCCCGCCGGCGTTCTCGACGGCCGCGTATGAGACGGCGCTGATCGTGCCGACCCTCGCCGGCGTCCGCCTGCTGACCCTGGCGGCCTCCGACCTGGACGTCGGCGCCGTGTTGACCTACCGCGTCGCCTCGGGAAACGTCGGCGGTGCGTTCGCCGTCGACGCGCGCACCGGGAACGTCGTGGTGCGGAACGCCTCCCTCCTCGCCGCCGGCTACGACCTGCGGGTCGAGGTGTCCGACGGGAGGTTCTCGAGCGCCGCGCGGGTGAAGGTCTCCGTGCTGGAGGCGGTCGACGGCAGGCTGCGGGTTCCGCCAAAGTACTCGGCGCGCGTCCCCGAGAACAGCACGGCGATCGTCGTAGTCGCCGTGGTCGTCGCGACGGGGGGAGATCTCAACGAGCCGCTCGTCTTCGGCTTGCTCGACCCGAGCGGCGCGTTCCGGATGAGGCCGACGGCGGGCGTCCTGGAGACGGCCGGCGTCGCGTTAGACAGGGAGGAGCGCGATCGCTACGAGCTGCTGGTGGATGTGAGGGACGGCTCCCGGGCGCGCCCGAGCGTCGCTCACACCGTGGTCGAGGTGGACATCGAAGACGTCAATGACAACGCCCCGGCGTTCGTCGGCCTGCCGTACCGCGCCGTCGTTAGGGTGGCGGCGGCTTGGGGGAGCGCCGTGCTCACCGTGGCGGCCCTCGACCGGGACGTCGGCGAGAACGCCAGGGTGAGGTACTCCTTGAGGGATGGCCACGATGGCCGCTTCGTCATCGATCGCTCCGGCGGCAACGTCTCGCTAAGGAGGAGATTCGCCCCGGACGCGTCGGGCAAGGACTTCGTCGTGACCGTGGTGGCGACGGATTGCGGGGTTCCTCCGCTGTCGTCCGCGGTCGACGTCACGGTCACGGTGCTCGACGAGGACGCGCCGGCGTTCGAGAGCCTCTCCCACGTCGCGTGGGTGCCCGAGGACGTCGTGCCGCCCGCGCCGATCGCTCACGTCCGCGCAACGGCTCCGGGGGGCCCGCCTCTCGTTTTCTCCATTGTCGACGGCGACCCCTTCGACCAGTTCTCCGTCGACTTCGGCACGGGCGTCGTGAGCGTCGTCGGCCCTCTGGACCGCGAGACGCGGGCCAACTACCGCCTCGCGGTGCGGGCCGCATCCCCGGCGACGGGCCTGTACGCCGACACGAGCCTGGACGTCGTCGTCGGGGACGTCAACGACAACCGGCCGCTCTTCGCGCGGGGCGCTTACGCCGCCACGCTGTCCGAATTCGCGCCCCCGGGGACCTCCGTCGTCCAGGCGAGAGCCGCCGACGCCGACTCGGGCTCCAACCGGGCGCTCCGCTACGAGATCGTGGACGACGGGGAGAAGGGCGGCGAGGGATTCCACGTGGACCCGGACGGCGGGCTGGTCGTGACAACGGCGCCCCTGGATCACGAGCGAAGCCGGCTTCATCGTTTCTCGGTGCGGGCGACGGACGGCGGCTCCCCTCCCCTCGCCGCCTACGTTCCGGTGACCGTCACCGTCGAGGACGAGAACGACAACGCCCCGGTGTTCGAGCGGCCGCTGTACGAGGCGTCCGTGAACCGGCTGGTCTTGGCCGGGCACTTCGTGGCCGCGCCGAGGGCGTTTGACGCCGACGCGTCGGACGCCCACCGGCTCCGATACGCCATTGTCTCCCCCTCCAGGGACGACATTCGTGAATCATATCGCGACATCGAGACCAGCTTCGCGATCGACGTCGAGACAGGCGTCGTCTCCGTCATCGGCGACAGCCTGCGATTAGGCCTCGGCAAGGTAAGGTAATTTACCTTTTTTACCGGGTAAAATGGTAAAGGCTAAAGGTGTCGACATGCCAAGGGGTAAGGTAGTTTAAAGGTAGCTCGGAAGAATTACCCGATAGGGTAAAGATAGAGCGAAGTATTACCCGGTAAATACGGTGCCTTGTTTACTGCTAAAAGCTCCGTGGCGCAGTCCGTGGCCTTCATTGAATAAGTCATATTTTTTAAAAACTTTTTTAAAACACGCTGTTATGAAATGTACCGTAGAAGTAATGTAAGAACTCCAGGAAGTGGCCCCGAAGCTTGCCACAACGTAAGGGGCCGTGGCCAATTACAGCCAACGTCAGTTGACAGTGGGCAATTAGACCCAAGCCGAAACACAACATATAAAAAATAATGTTTAAAAATATTTTATTTTATTTTTAATGATAGTATATAGTATTGTCATCAGTATGACATAAGTATACCAAGTTTGCAGTCGAAACCACATTGGGAAGTAGGTTAAAATTGAGTTAAAAGATTTGAGGCTACAACAATGACAACAACAGAGTGAGTTAATAGAAAGCGTGTAAAATTGGAATAATCGAGAATATTCTATATGATAAAAGCGCTCTACCTAGCATTTACCTGTTTTAAACCTTTTTCATGTGTAGTACCCCAGTAATTACTACCCTGTAATCGGGTAATTTGTATGGGGTAAGGGTAAAAGGTAGGGTAAAGGTAGGCTCGTTGCTTTTAACCTTTTACCTTACCTGCTGAAGGGTAAAAGGTAGGGTAGAGTGATTGTATTGTGGTAAGGTAAAAGGTTGGGTAAAGGTAGGCTCGTTGTTTTTACCTTTTACCTTACCTTGCCGAGACCTACCTGCGATGGCAGCTGCCCGCCCTCTACCGCTTCCGGGTCTCGGTCACGGACGGAACGTTCGTCAGCGTAGCCACGGTGGCGGTCGACTTGCTGCCCGCCTTCGAGTGGCCCAAGTACGCGATGGAGATCCCCGAAAACTCAGAGGCAGGGACCCCGGTGGTCTTGCGGCGGGCCATGGACGCCGACGCGAGCGGGCGCATCTTAGGGAGGGCGCCCCCCGCCGAGGTGATCTTCGCCACGGGCTACGCCAACGACCGCCCCCCGCGGTTCTTGGACTCGGTGGTCTACGTCCGCGTGCCGGAGGACGCGGAGCCCGGCCTGGCGTTGGCCGTCATCCGGGCGGACGACGCGGACGCCACGTCAGAACACCTGCGGCTTACGTACCACCTGACGGGTAGTGTATAGTAGTTAGTAGTGTATAGTGTAGTATACCGGTACAGCACGACACACGTTGCGTTGGAGAGTGAACCCACCGCTACATTTACAGTCGGCTGCGGAGACCCCCCACGTTAAACCGACTCTCGTCGTCAAACTCTCGGTCACATTCTTTGGGTCTTTCGGTAAATGAAAAAATTATAATAATAAAATATCATGACGTTTCGATCGCAACACAAGCAATCGTCATCGTGAGAGAGAAATTAAAACTCCCTGTCCGTCACGACGGCGATCGCCGACCGCGTCCTACCCACCGCAGGCGGCGACCCGCTGGGCCACTTCTCCCTCGGCCCCGTCAACATGGGGGGCGAGTGGACGCTGCGCCTGGAGCGGCCGCTCGACCGCGAGGAGAAGGAGTACCACATCTTGCAGGTGACAGCCACGGACTGCACCTACGCGAGGACGGTCGTCGTGGTCGTCATTGTGCTGGACGTCAATGACAATGACCCCGTGTGTGACAAGGTACCGGTGGCCGTAGACTCGCCGCACAGACCCACACACTATAACGACCACCGCCATTCGCCACTAAGTGGTGGTGACGTCACCACTAATACGTGACCTCACCACTAATACCAACACCACTACAAACACTAATACCACCACCACTACTACCACGACTACCACCACCACTACTACCATACTACTGCTGTGCCCCACGGTGCCCCCCCAGCTGTGGTACAACGTCACCGTGCTGGAGGATGTCGCGCCAGGATTCTTCATGCTGAGCGTTTCCGCCCGTGACTCCGACCTCGGCCCTAACGGCACCGTCAGATACTCGCTGCACGACGCCGGAGCAACGCCCTTCCGCTTGCACCTCGTCAGCGGTAACACTTATCCTGTCACTCGCATAGTCACACTCCTCTCACACCCCTCTCACTCTCATAGTCGTTAGGGTCGGGATCGAACCCACGACCTCCTGCGTACCAGGCGTGGTAGTCAACATCTCATGGCAACCGTGGTGATGATGATGAGAGAGACACAAACTCAAAATTTACAGCCGGGGTCGGGGTCGGGATGGAACCCACGACCTCCTGCGTACCAGGCGAGGTAGTTATCATCACCACAGTGGCCATGAGATGTTGAGAGACGCAAACTCCAAATATACAGCAGCAGGCATCGTCGGGGTCGGGATGGAACCCACGACCTCCTGCGTACCAGGCGAGGTAGTCAACATCTCCTAACCATCGTGGTGATGATGATGAGAGAGACGCAAACTCCAAATATACAGCAGCAGACATCGTCGGGGCCGGTGTTGTATATGTGGTGTGTGAAATTTTTTAATTTGCATAATGTATCCGAAATTATGTTAATTATGCATATAAATTATGCTAATTTGAGAGATTATTGTGTTAGTTTATGCGAGTGGGTGTGGTTATGTTAATGACAGCCTTTATGATAATCAGCCCCCGCCTCGTAGACGAGGTGGGGTTATCAATCTGGATAATGCAATCAATCGTATGCAGTTATGCTAGTGTCAACTCGGCTTCGTTGTCTAAATTCGTATTATCGATCAGTGTAATGCAATTATTCTCGCTTTAACGTTTACTGAGTGAATTAGTGTGTTTATATTTTAGGTCCCCAAGTTCATATCTTGTCGCAGGATACAGTCCTTATGCAAAAATTATAGAAAAGAATCACACGACCGCTTCTGCATTAATCAATTTATTTTCTAATTAAACCTTAACTCTAACATAGTATGTGACTCTCAATCTCGGAATTTTTAACACTGTATCAATACAGTATCATCAACATCTGTATGATTTCACTTTGACAATGGCACATGGATTCCTTTCCCCGCATGACGCGAGCCATTGTAGAGATAGAAATTTAAAACATGCATATAATATTCGAACCAAAAACCTTCACTTATAATATGCAAGTTCATATATTTGAACTTATATATATAGCCCACACCGTCCTGCATTCATTTATAGTTCCATAAGCAATTCTTGCAGGCAATTCTTATCCATTGTTTCCCTTTTGGTATCGGAGCTATTAATTCTTATACAGCATAACACGAGCGTATAGAAAATATGAATAAAGTCCTTAAGATTATGCGACGGTATTCATACGAAAGACAATCAAAAAGTTATTTCCATTCCTAAAGGCACGAATATACGTTCATAGATTCATCAGCGATGTTGTATAATTAAGAGATGGCTTGGTGTGCGGCGGGACGTGCTTCTCACGGGAGATTAATTAATTCGTTCCGACCATGGATGAACTCGTCCGTCTGAACGGGCTCGTAGCTATCCGTGGTGCTAAAGTTCAGGGTAAGAATCCACCCATTTTTTTCGCCATATAGCATTGTGATATGGTAGCTTAGCTGATTGGAGAATATATAGAGTTTATTGATAACATTGAGGTAATTTATATTTTAGTTTTTTTATTGGTTTACTATATAGTATTCATTATATAGTGTAGTGTATACCCAGTTACTGTGAATAGCTCAGATGTGAAGGCTGTGACTTTAACATAGCCGTTTCTCTGACCAGTCACAAGCTAATCACTCAGTTATTTCAATGCTAAATTCTCCTAGTTATTTCAATGCTAAATTCTCCTGTTTGATTTGTACTAGGTGCCTCTGTGAATGTGTATGCTTTGAATTTAACATAGCCATTTCTGTGACCAGTCACAAGCTAATCACTGAGCTATTTCAAAGCTAAATTCTATGCTAATTCCTTTGTCAAGGGGTGCCTCTGTGGATGTGTATGCTTTGACTTTAAAATAGCCATTTCTGTGACCAGTTAAGCTAATCACTCAGCTATTTCAATGCTAAATTTTATGCTAATTCCTTTCTCAAGGCGCTTTGTTTCTTTTCACACAGCTTAAAGGTCGCGATCTGAGCGTGGCTTTGTTCGCTCCAGCACTGTCCTCCAGACAGTCTCGTCCCTTCACCTGATGAAGGCCGCTTGTGTTGTGGCCTAAACGTCGTGAGAATTTCATTGTGTTATTTTATTTTATCAATTTATTATTTTATTCTCATTCTACGTGACTTTACCGAAAGAACCAAAGAAGATGAATCCTTGCCGTCACGAAAGCTTTAAATCGAAATAAGTCGTTATATATCACAATGCTATATGGCGAAAAAATGGGTGGATTCTTACCCTCAACTTCAGCACCACGGATAACTACGTGCCCCGTTCAGACGGACGAGTTCATCCATGGTCGAAACGGAGAAGGGGGAGAGAGACAGCTGCGAGGCGCTGTTATACTCCATGTTGTAAATCATACCATTAACCGTGGTGTGAGAGGTATTAAGAGTCAATGCCAGCGAAAGAGCTGCGGTCAAGGTCATCGTAAAATACAATTAATTAAGAACCGAAATGGTTTAAAACATCTTTCCAATGGTTACTAAGCCAGAATCCATCTTCTCGGTTGAAATTGTCTCTGTGCTTGTATATGTCAATTGCCTCATGAACGAATCTCTCATGGTAGCCGGTTGGTTTGCAAAGAACCTCCGTCTTGGAGAAGTCAATGTCATGTGAGCCCACTGAATTATAACAGTGATCAGCCACGGCAAAGGAGTTCGTTCTACCCTGTTACAAGTCTGCTTTATGTTCCCGGATGCGGTCCAAGATATGTCGTTTGGTTTCTCCAATGTAGCTACTACCACAGAGGCACTTTAGTTTGTAAACGCCCGGGTACTGTATGTCTGGAACTGCATCTTTTACAGATGGAACCAGATCACGGATTTTATGTACTGTGTTGAATCGGACCTGGATCTTTTTTGTGACCCCTGCAATGTAGAAGGCCACTTGTGTTGTGGCCAAAACGTCGTGATAATTTTATTGTGTTATTTTATTAATTTATTATTTTATTCTCATTCTACGTGACTTTACCGAAAGAACCAAAGAAGATGAATCCTTGCAGTCACGAAAGCTTTAAATCGAAAAATAGGTTGGCGTAGGTCGAGCAGTTGACACGCTGTTGCAGTTGTGGAACTCGGTCGGTAGATGGCGCACGCAGCTTGCTCGCAGCGTGCTCGGTGGTGTTGTAGAGTGTTGACACCGGTTGCGCAATCGGCGCTGGCGATGCACGTTCGTTGCATTACTACTTTTGATGATGCTGACTCGCACCATGTAGCCTCGTCGGACGAACTCAGTTGAGGTGATGATCTCCTTGCTGGTGAGCTGAGGAGCTGAGGAGCTCCGTTGAGGAGCTCCGTTGATGAGTTCCCCCGAACTGAGGTTTCAATGCTGCAGTGTCCTCTTTTATGCCAAAATCCTTCCTGTTGGCTCCTCCCCACCAGGTGGGGCTTCTTTTGATTTAGCGGTGTGTCATGGTCTGGAGCGCGTGTCCGTATGCGTGTCCGTATGTGTGTCCATCCGTATGTGTGTCCTTGTCTGCGCCATATGTTGTCCTCTTTCTATAAACCACCAAAAGTAAAACAAACATGTTACAAACCGTCTCGAAGGCGTCTCTCTGTCTGCCGGTGCGAGAGGGAGGGCAAGCTTCCCTCCCTGCATGTCATATTCCCGACACACAAAGGAATGGTTAAGGTCTAAAGTTAACACTTATCCCTCACAGTTTGGTATCGCACCACCCGCAGCCATGATTCTGTATGTAACCCAAGGTCTGTGTCAGCTTTCCATTGTGGTATTTGACTCATGTCAAGGGAAGGTGTTTTCCCGAGCGTATGCACACTCCTACCCCGCGCTGCTGGGAGACAAAGACGGCCGGGATCTCTTTCTCTCTCTGACCCTGGGTTTAACATCACTTAAGTCATGTAGTTTATGTTTAACAAAGTTGTGTAAGCGGAGTATAGTTTACGGTGAACAGCGTTAGCATTAATGTTATGTATGAAATTTTGTATTGTGATTTTTTTTTAACTTAACTTTGCCTGGTGTCTTGGCTGACACGCTGCCATTCCAAGCATCTCTTCCCCCCGCCCTTGGGTTTTCCAGGCTCTTTAGCTTACGTTTGCAGTTTTGCTGTGCGCTTGTTTTTTCCTCTCTAACCTTATATTAACTCTACTTATTATGTCTGGAGGTTAGAGAATTCATTTAGACTTAGGAAAATTCTTATTGTCATATGCTTCGGGTCAAGTTGTATAGAAATGATTAAAATATGGAAATAACATTTCATATTGAATTAATAGATGGGTGATGGTTCCATGATATAGCTTGTGGTCTGGTTGCCAATTGGAGTGAGCGTGAGGGTCGATAATTTAGCCTATTCCTGTTGTTGAATTTCGAACTGTACGTTACTTTAATAGTAATGCAGGATAAATGGTTGGCTGTTTGGCTTGGCTGTCTGCGGCTAGCACAAACTCTCAGTGACCCTGGCTTTGTGTTTACGTCAGTCTCTTGCAATTCGCTGCTCTGCACTCTGTCTGTTCCCTTGACCCTGGGAGTTTGTAACTGTCAAAATCATGTCAGTAGGTCATGGTAAATGGCTTTTCCATGACCTCCACATACCATGCTGAGGGCCTGGGTTGGTGTTGTTTTTATTCATTATATAAAAAAAACAATAGAAATATGCATCTATATGTATGGGAAAATTACTTGTTAATATTAAGATGGAAAAAGGGCCTATATACAACATCGGGATGGAACCCACGACCTCCTGCGTACCAGGCGAGGTACTTAACATCTAGCCATCGTGGTGATGATGATGAGAGAGACGCAAACTCCAAATTTACAGCAGCAGGCGTCGTCGGGGTATGGATTGAACCCACGACCTCCTGCGTACCAGGCGAGGTAGTTAACATCTCTTGTCGGCGTGGCCCCGCGTAGGGAAGCTCTTTACGCGGGCGCCGCTGGACCACGAGGCCGCCCCGGTCCACGCGCTCACCGTGGTTGCGAACGACCGGGGCGGCCGCTCCTGCCGGGCGGAGGTCCTCGTGAGGGTGGAGGACATGGACGACTCGGCCCCGCGCTTCCTCGCGGGGTCGCCCCCCCGTGCCGTCGCCCTGCGTTGGCGCCACGCCGGCGTGGGGACGGCGGTGACGAGCGCGCGCGCCGTCGACTCCGAACTGGGTACGGTGACGACGAAGTTGACGATGACGACGAAGATGATGACAATGACGACGATGACGTACACACACACACGTGAGTGTGTACATTATGGGGAGCGGTGGTGTAGCGGTTAGCGCTACGCCGCGCTACGAACCCGGCGACCGGGGTTCGATTCCCGCTCACGGCCAACACCAGTGACGATTATCTAAACCGGTCCCGGGCCTCCCCTAGGTCGACTCAGCCTCAAATGAGTACCTGGTGCGGTGTGTAAACATCGCCAGTAGGGAGGCAAAGGCGGCCGGGCGTGGTGCTGGCCAACCACCCACTCGAGTGCCACAGTGCCGGCCTTTATAGGTGCTACTCGCTGACAGCACTTGCCCCAAAAGTCTGAGGCTACACGTGGGATCTTTAGCTTTGGCGATCTGGACACATTCCCATCGGTGAGCTCCTCCAGCAGGCAAGGCTGCGTTGGCTGGGTCATGTGGCCTGCATGCCCAGCCACCGCATGCCGAAACAGCTTTTGTTCGGCCGGATCGAGGGGGCTAAACGGGCGCGGCACGGGCTAGAGAAGAGATGGAGTGACGTGGTACAGGAGGACGTGGAGCTGAGTGGACTTGCCGATGACCGGTACCAGCGGTCTCGAGATCGGCCTCTGTGGAGGAGGCTTGTGAAGGACGCTACTGGGCAGTTGGAGGCAGTCGCCCTCCAACAACAACGGAGGGCGGAGGAGCGACGCTCACAACAACGAGCGGAGCGCCGGGTGGCTAAAGCACAGCAAGTTGGCACAGTAGGCGGTACAGGTGGTGCTTCAGCCAGTCATCTCGGTCATCTCAGTCAGTCGACCCGTGGCACCTGGGTCTGCCCCGTGACCTCCTGCCAGCGGGCGTTCGACACTTCACTTGACTGCCTCAAGGTGCACATTGCCTGGCACAAGCGCCATGGTGACGCCACCGCCACTTAGTGGCGAATGGCGGTTGTTGTGTGTTTTAGGCCGCCGCCGCAGGGTGACTCACTTTCTGCTGGACTCGGCCGGCTACCGCTTCGCCATCGATGTCCGTTCGGGCCTCATCGTCGTCAAGCGTCCGCTGGAGCGCCGTGCCCTCTACAACCTCACGGTGCTCGCCCGCGCCGGGGGGGGGGGCTCGGCGCCTTCCGCCACCGCGGCGATTTCCGTGTCCCTCCGTGACGACGATGACGTCGCCACCCCGGCGTTCCGGCGGCCGGCTTACCGCGTCACCGTGCCGGAGGACGCGGCGCCGGGCACCACGGTCGTCACCGTGGCGGCCACCTTCGGCGGGGCGGGCGCGCCGAGCTATGGCATCGCCAGCGGCAACGAGCTCGGGGCGTTCGGGATCGACCGGAGGCTCGGTGAGAGACGCGGCACGGGGCACAGACGGCGGCCCTCTT
The DNA here is from genome assembly GCF_048934315.1 of Petromyzon marinus. Lineage (NCBI taxonomy): Eukaryota > Metazoa > Chordata > Hyperoartia > Petromyzontiformes > Petromyzontidae > Petromyzon > Petromyzon marinus. The sequence continues at coordinate 42,821 of NW_027422773.1, forward strand.
GGGTCTCTGTCTCCCATAGAATCACGCAGAGGTGCGTTTTGTGTGTGTGCTGTGTGTGTGCTGTGTGCATGCTGCGTGCGTGCTGTGTGCGTGCTGTGTGAGTGCGTGCTGTGTGTGTGCTGTGTGTGTGCTGTGTGTGTGTGTGTGCTGTGTGCGTGCGTGCTGTGTGCGCTGTGTGCGTGCGTGCTGTGTGTGCCGTGTTGCCCCAGGCGTCATAAGCGTCGTGGCGAGGGCCCTGGACTACGACAAGCGCCGCCACCACTACCTGACGGTGTGGGCCGCCGCCGCCAGCGACGGCGACGGCGACGACGCCGGAGGGGCGGCGACCTCGCCGAGCGCCGTTACCGTGGTGACCGTGGACGTCACCGACGAACCGCGGTTCGCCGCGAAGAGCGCCGTCGTCGGGGAGGAGGACGCCCTGCCTGGTGACGCCATCGTCACGGTAACGGCGTCGACCCGTGACGATGCCGGTTACGTCGTCGTCAGATCGTCGTCACGGTGACGGCGTTAACCTGTAACATCGCGTTTAGGTCGTCACTAAACCAGCAGAAGCAGCAGCAGCATGATGATGATCATGGTGGGTGGTAGGGTTTGTGTCGTGGTTAAAGCTGTCTCTCTTGCGGTGTTTGTGTTGTGGTTGAAGCTGTCTCTCTTGCGGTGTTGTGGTTAAAGCTGTCTCTCTTGCGGTGTTTGTGTTGTGGTTGAAGCTGTCTCTCTTGCGGTGTTATGGTTAAAGCTGTCTCTCTTGCGGTGTTTGTGTTGTGGTTGAAGCTGTCTATCTCCGGTGGTTGTGGTTGAAGCTGTCTCTCTTGCAGTGTTGGGTTGAAGCTGTCTCTCTGCGGTGATTGTGTTGTGGTTGAAGCTGTCTCTCTTGCGGTGTTGTGGTTGAAGCTGTCTCTCTTGCGGTGTTTGTGTTGTGGTTGAAGCTGTCTCTCTCTTGCGGTGTTTGTGTTGTGGTTGAAGCTATCTCTCTTGCGGTGTTGTGGTTGAAGCTGTCTCTCTCTTGCGGTGTTTGTGTTGTGGTTGAAGCTGTCTATCTGCGGTGGTTGTGGTTGAAGCTGTCTCTCTCGCGGTGTTGTGGTTGAAGCTGTCTCTCTTGCGGTGTTTGTGTTGTGATTGAAGCTGTCTATCTGCGGTGGTTGTGGTTGAAGCTGTCTCTCTTGCGGTGTTTGTGGTTGAAGCTGTCTCTCTCTGCTGTGTTTTGTGTTTTGTGCCACCGCCGTCTGTCTCCTTCACCGTCGCATCATCCGTAGAGCGGAGCAGCCGGCGACGCCAGCAGCGAGGAGGAGGAGTAGGAGGAGATTGCCACGTCCTCGCCGCTGCCGGCCGGTGGGCGGCGGGTCCACGTTTGACCGACGGAGCCCCTCGCTCGCTCGCTCGTTGCGGGAGCGTGTCCGCGTGCAGATCACTCAACTCGAGGCTGACGGATGTTGTTTTATTGTTGGTGCCTAATTGTACGTCGCCGCTTGGGGGATGCACCCCGCCAGGCGAGGATCGCACGCCTCCAACGTATCCGCTGTCGGTTAGCATCGGAGGGGACTTGTGGCTCGGCTCGGGCAAACGTTAGCTGCCACGGCAGTGCTCCGGTGCCATTGAATTAAAGCCCCTCCTCCTCGTTTTGTTTGTGTTGCAAGACAATTAGCATTTTGCTGTGCGGTGCGGAAACAAAAAACCGATTGCCCGCCGAGTAAGGGGCTGTTTATCTTTGTTTTTTGTTCAATGTTTTTTCTTCGAAACACATCGGCTCTGGTAGATGTTACTAAACCCGAAATCTTTTAATTTGCCACTGATAACGGTGCGTTGGATGCTCGCACTACTCTCTCTGTCCGCTGTAAAATTAACTCGATGCGTTCCCTTGACAGTTCTTTCCTCGGATTCTCTGCGAGCACCATCGACCCCCCCCCACCCCCCCCCCCCCCCCCCGTTGCACTGGAGCGGAGTGCCATTAAACAGCATCTCTTTTGTTTGCATTTTGACTGCTTGTGTTGTGGTTATTGCAAACACGATGCCTTGAATAAAGGTGTCAGTTTTTGTGCCAGTTAAAAGGGTAAAACCTATTTCTAAGTCACCCCCTGTGAGTGGCTGGCTAAAGTGCCATCTGTTGAGGAAGTACTGAAGGCGTTCCGGAGTCTGAGACCAGGAAAGGCAGCGGGTAGAGATGATCTCCCAAGCAAAATGCTGAGAGAGGGTGGCGTTTGTGCACAAACTGCCCTTTATGACATCATAACAACAGCCTGGACCACTGGACGGGTTCCGCAGGATTGGAAGGATGCCCTGGTGGTCCCCCTCTTTAAGAAGGGGGACCGCACAGACTGTAACAACTACAGGGGCATCTCACTCGTCAGTGTGCTGGGAAAGGTCCTGGCAAGGATTATTCAACATCGCCTTGCCAGGCACGCTGAGGAAAGGCTTGCGGAGCCCCAATGCGGTTTCAGGAAAGGGTGGTTGTTGTATATATAGGTGTTATGGAAATTGATGAAAATAATGAAAATTAAATGAAATTTGAGATTTGCATAATTTATCCGAAATTATGTTAATCAGTGTAATTATGCGCATAAATTATGCTGATTCGAGAGGTAATCGTATTAATTAATGCGAGTGGGCGTGGTTATGATAATGCTGGTCGTTATGGATTATCAGGTCGAGCCTCGGTGACTAGGATTGTGTTATGAATTGGAATGACGCAATTAATCGTATGCAGTGACGCAGGCGTTGTGAGCGTGAATGAGAGAGAGTCGATTCGACTCTGCTCTTTAATTCCGTATTATCGATAAGGATACGATTACTCTCGATTGAACATTACGAATTATGCGTGTTATGGATTATGTATGGTGATAGTGTGCTTATGATAGGTCCCCAGGATTCAGATCTCATACGCAGAACAATATTATGCAGAATTTCAGGAAGAATCACACACAAACCTTCTGCTTTAATCAATTTTATTTCTAGCTAACTTTAATTTTTGGATAATATGAAAACTCAATCTCGGGATTTTGGAATTTCAACACAGCGTTAACATGATACCATCACGATTGCGTTGTTTCACCTCGATAGCGGCACCTGTGGTTAATTCCCGACGCGTAACGCAATCGATCGGTTGTTGAGAGAGAGATTAAAAACATGCGAACTATTCTATCAAACCTTAACTTTATAATATGCAAACTCGTATGCTTGAATTGTTACACAACACAGCACTTGGTCTTTGATTCGTATCCAATCCTTAATACATCCTGATATGCGAAGTTATTATGCTTGAAATCGTCAGCACAGTACCACGTTGATGTTCGTTCATTGATTCATAACGATTATGAATTTAAAGCGTTCGACTGAAATACTTCGAATTGCCTTATCAACACCACTCGATGGCCACAATGCTTCGTTACTTGAATTGTCACACAACACAGCATTCGGTCATTGATCATGCGCGGCCCTTAATGCAATTATTGTCACGTTGTTCACAATAGGATGACTGATTATTATGCAACGCTACTCGTTGACAGGGGCACTACAACCAGTATTATTCTTGGAGGCACAACTATGCGTTTCAATTCGTTATTTCATTCGTGGATACCAGCAAGATTATGCATAAAGACAATATTAACGAACGACTCAAGTATTTCTAATCAACTTCTCAACGCGACTCAATGGGTGGCGATGTTTCCTTTTGATATCCTTATCTCGGGCCAATCTTTTAATTAATTGTGGCCAGACCCCTGACAGGGAACCGGTTGAACCCGCTCTCTATCCCCGCGAGCGGCGCTCCGTGGTGAGGTGCCAAGAATTAATCCTTGTTAATGGGTCAGTTGGTAATTTATGCGGTTAGAAGTACAGCCCCAGCACAATATTACAGAGAAAAATTATGAACACTCTTAAAAACGATGGATTATTCACTCGGTCGTTGCGATGTTTCCACAATCACGGATGGTTCAATGGCTTGAGGTTTTTAGGCTTTGTTAATGACCCGTGTGTGTGTGTGTTGAATGGTGTGAGTGGTGAAAGAGTAGGCCAATGTTCGGAATCGATTCTTTGCGTCAAGCAGACGTCTGGTTTGTGTGTAGTGGGGGGCAGTGTATCATACGTATCAGTTGATTCTTCTTTCAGTAGTTGGTTCGGACTCGACGGACGTTGGTGAACGAGTAGATGCGTTGTTGTAGCTGAGATGACCGTCTGGTAGACGGCGTTAGAAGCACGCCCGCAGCGGCGCGCTGGTGCTCCGTCGTCGGCGGTTGTAGATTGCAGGCTCACGATTCGCTCGTGGTGGCGCTGGCCGCTAACAGCGGCAGCGGGTCGCCAATTCGGCGAGTTGTAGAGACGTCTCCGGCGTCGGTGATGGCTGCTCTTCTGCTGAGATGAGTTGAGCGGGTCTTCTGCTGAGATGAGTAGAGATGAGTCTTCTTCTGTTGAGCTGAGTTGAGATCAGTCTTCTTCTGTTGAGCTGAGTTGAGATGAGTCTTCTTCTGTTGAGCTGCCCCCGAGGGCTGATGAGTTGGCCCCGAGGGCTGATGAGTTATTTTCAATGCTGAAACGGCTCCTTTTTATGCCAAAAATCTCTCTCCTTCTCGGCTCCCCCTCACGAGGCGGAGCTATCTTTGATCTGATCGTATGTCGGTGGGGGGGGGTTCGTGTGTCGGTGGTGGGGGGGTTCGTGTGTCAGTGTGTATGTTTGTGTGTGTGTCATTTATGACACGGTCCTGTTCGGGTCTTTCCTCAAGCCATAAACATCAAGACAACAGACACCTCGATTCATCTCGGTGGCGTCTGGTTGTCTGATCCCTCCACCCAGAGAGAGGGGCGGGTTCCCCCCCCCCCTTTTCCGTTCGCGTTCCGACGCACAAAGAAATGGTTAAGATTTTTTAAAGTTTAACATTTCACATCACAGTTGGTATCTTATCATACACAGTTATGATCCTGCTTGTGATTCATAGTATTTGATTTATTTCCAAGTGAAGATGCTCTTCCGAGCGTATGCATTTTATCACGTGCTGCAGGGAAAGACAAAGGTGGCCGGGAGCACCTCTTTATACTTTTGACTTATATTTCTCAAATACCATTTGGTCCCATGTTCGCCAAGACTCGTGTTTGTAACTACGTCCTCCCGACACCTCTCGGTTTTACCGAGGTTCGAATTGTTATGATGGAATTATTAAAAAGAAAAATAATTATCATCCTGAGTTTAAGAGGTCCATTTCTTGATTGTTGGAATCCATATCCCTTGGTTCTGTAAGGTTCTATAATGGAATGTCGTGTAAGGTTAACACGTTGTTATTATTAATATTATTTTGCAATTTCCTTTAAAACTTTCTTTGCCTGGTTGCCGTGTGTGGGGTGGGTGTGTCTCCTCATCAAACCCGGCTGGCTTTTCCAGATGGCCCCTTGTGATAAGGTGTAATTCCTGCTTCTCCGCGCTGTGAGAGAGACAAATGTGGTCGGGGTTGCTTGGAATATTGTTTAAACTCTTTCGCAAGTTTGCCCGTTGTCTCATTCCTTCTCGATAACCTTTGATGTGACTCGGTATTCTTGCTCCAAGCTTTGTTTTAACAGTAAAAGTATTAAAGGTGAAAATCATTTGATAGCGAATTAATCATTGGATAATAATTAACTGATGTGTCTGGTGGCCTGTTCTTAATTGGAGTGAGCGTTAGGATCGCTAATTTTATCTTATTCTTGTTGTTGCCTTTTAATTTTTTTGTTGTTTTACTGGAAAATAAGGAAAAGAATATGTATACGATTTACCCTGTTGGCGTCTGGTGTCTGCTCTCTTGGTGTTCTGACCTCGGAGGGACCTTTCCTAAGGGGCCCATCAAACTCTTGTTCATCTGGAGATTTTCGCCGATAGCTGTTACATCCTCGCCTTGAGAGTTTTATTATTTCTTTATATCTCTATATGGCCTGTTTATGACCGACACCTGGTTTTTCGTGTTTCTGGCTTACGGGTTTGATTCATTATTAAAAAAATATATATATTGTTTGTCACGAAAGAAAGGAAAAAGAAATCTGTGTATGCATCCGTAAATATTCTTATGGATATTAATTAGAAAAAGGGCCGTATACAACACAGATGCCATATTTTCTGTCCGTTTGCTACAGCAGAGGTGTAGGGAATTCCAGCAAGACCTACATCTCTGCTTTATTGACCTGGTCAAGGCCTATGATACCATCAGTAGCCCTGGGCTCTGGGTCGTTCTTCGTGCTTTTGGAGTCCCTGACCATCTGCTCACGATCATTAAGGACCTTCATGATGGTGAGCGGGCCCGGGTAAAACTACGTAGCCGGGAGTCAGAGCCATTCCCTGTACACCTTGGGGTGCGACAGGGATGTCCTCTGGCTCCCACATTATTTAACATCTATTTTGACCACGTAGTTCGTGAAGCCTTCAATATCTATACCGGGGGAATCTCCATTTGGTACAGATATAATGGGAGGCTGATCGATGCCCGGGTGCGGTAAAGGGATGGCTCCTTATTACTCAACCACGTTATGCATGCCGATGATTTGGTAATAGCTGCTCATTCAGAGGAGGAGTTGGAGACGCTGCTGCTGAGACTGGAGCGTGCCGCTAAGAGATGGGGCCTTACCATCAGCCCCACCAAAACTAAGCACCTGCCTGGGTATTTTGTACCATCGTACACTCCACCCCCACAGCTCCCAATCGGTGATGGGGCAGTTGTGGAGAGAGTGGAGAGTTTCCCATACCTGGGCAGTGTGCTTATGACCGGCTCCAGTTTAACAGCAGAGGTCTCACTCCGAATCAGTCGAGCGGCAATATCTTTTCATCGGTTGCGTAACGCTGTGTGGAAGCTACCTGGTCTGTCGCTCCGCACTAAGCTTCAGGTCTTCTCGGCCATGATCATTCCCTCCCTTCTCTACGCTTGCGAAACGTGGACCCCCCTAATGGAACATCTTCACCAGTTAGAAACATTTAGGCTAGCCTGCCTACGATCCATCCTGGGTTTAACCAGGCTGGATTGTGTGAGGAGCTCACAAATCTTAGAAAGATCTGGGAAAGGTCCCATCGGTGAGCTCCTCCGGCAGGGAAGGCTGCGTTGGCTGGGTCATGTAGCCCGCATGCCCAGCCACCGCATGCCGAAACAGCTTTGGTTCGGCCGGATCGAGGGGGCTAAACCGGCACGGCACGGGCTAGAGAAGAGGTGGAGTGATGTGGTACAGGAGGACGTGGAGCTGAGTGGACTTGCCGATGACTGGTACCAGCGGTGTTAAGATCGGCCTGTATGGAGGAGGTTCGTGAAGGACGCTACTGGGCAGTTCGAGGCAGTCGCCCTCCAACGACAACAGAGGGCGGAGGAGCGACACTCACAACAACGAGCGGAGCACCAGGTGGCTATAGCACAGCAGGTTGGCACAGTAGGGGGCATAGGTGGTGCATCAGCCAGTCATCTCAGTCGACCCATGGCACCTGGGTCCTCCCCGTGACCTGCCAGCGGGCGTTCGACACTTTACGTGGCCTCAAGGTGCACATGGCCTGGCACAAGCGTCGTGGTGACGTTACCGCCACTTAGTAGCGAATGGCGGTTGTGTGTGTATGCATGATGGTGTGTGTTGGTGTGTGTGTGCGAGTATTTGTGTAAGTGTGTGTTGGTGTGTGAGTGTATGATGGTGTGTGAGTTTGTGTGTGCGAGTGTGTGTTGGTGAGTGTGTGATGGTGTGTGAGTGTATGATGGTGTGTTTGTGTGCGAGTGTGTGTTGGTGTGTGTACGATGACGGAGTGCACCTATCCTGGCACAAGCACCGTGGTGACGGAACCGCACTGCGCTATAAACCTGGGCCATTTGAGTTCGATTCCCGACTACGGCTACCATCAATGGAGAGTGATTTCTGAACTATCGTGGGTCTCGCCTAGGTAAACTCAGCCTTGAATAAGTACCTGCTCGGGTTTATTAAAATATACCGGCGGAGACAAATGCGTCCACGCGTGGTGCTGGCCAGGCCAAACCAACCCCTCGTGTTCCACGCCGGCCTTAATAGGTGCTCGCTAACAGCCCTTGCCACAACAGTCCGTGCAGGCACTCTGGAGGTGCTTTGCATTCGTCTGCGAGTCTGTGTGTTGGGTGAACACGGCCGAGTGAGTTTTGCGATGCAAGTGAGTGGTCGTGTGCGTGCGTTTCATTTCATGATCCCAGCGACTCCGATCACGGCCACCAACACACGAGTGACCATTATCCGAAGCCAGTTTCGGGGTCTACCCCTAGGTAGACTCGGCCTGAAAACGAAGGCCCGGCACGGTGGGTAAACATCGCCACGTTAGGGAGACAAAGGCGGCCGGGCGTGGTGTTAGACACCCATCCCTTCGTGTGGCGTGCCGGCCTTCACAGTTGCTCACTGACTGCACTTGTCCCAAAGTCTGGTCAGGCTCTACGGGGGATCTTTGTCTTTGTATGTGTGTGTATGTGTGTGTACGTGTATTTGGGTGAATGGGTGGGTGAACGACTGGGTACATTCGTTGGAGGTTAGATGAGTGGACGGGTAGGTGAGTGCGAGTTTGGGTGAGGGGGTGGGTGAGTGGATGGGTAGATGAGTGGTAGATGGGGCGAGTAAGCGGGTGAGTGAATGAGTGAGTGGGTGTGCATTGGCGAGCGGATGGGTAGATGAGGGGTGGGTATATAGATGAGTGAGTGGATGGGTGAGTTAGTGGGTCAGTGGGTTTAAGCAGGTCTGTGGGTAGGTGGATTAGTGGACGGGCAAGTAGGCAGGTGAGTTGGTGGGTGAACGGGTAAGTGCTAGAGTGCGTGGCTAAGTGAGTGGGTGAGTGAGCGTATCAGGTGGGTGAGTGAGAATCGGGGAGTACGAGTGGTTGGGTGGGTGGATAGGTCGGAGTGTAGCTGAGTGAGGGCTAGGCAGCTTCGGTGAGTGGGTCGGGCTTTCACGACCAACATTATTATTCATAATTGGTTTTGTCTGGGTTAGGTCGAGTAAAAATGCGTTGAAAAACCGAACACAGGCAATGAATAACAAGCATCACGTGACTCAAACGTTAGCCAGATGTATCGCTGCTTCAGCGTTTCGCTGGAGGTGACACCCAGCACCATTGGGCTGTCAACAGGAACTCGGATCTCGCGTGAAAGCGCATCCTGATCCAGGTCCTGGAGTGGATGCCAAGACGCCAATGGCACAGTCGTGCACGTGGACCGAATTGAGGAGTTGGTTGTCGAATTTACTAGTTGGTTTCTAGTTGATTGGCCGGCTAGGTTAATGTAACAACCATATTCATTACTCTTTGGGTCTATCGGTGAAGTCACGTAGATATGAAAAAATCACGACGTTTCGATCGCAACGCAAAGCAAAGCAATCGTCTTCAGGTTAAAAAATACAGCGGGAGAACTGCTGAGGCAGGAGAAATATCACCTCAGCAGTATTTTTTCACCTGAAGACGATTGCTTGTGTTGCAATCGAAATGTCGTGATTTTTTATTATTATTTTTCTATCTACGTGACTTTACCGAAAGACACAAAGAGTGTGAATTCCTGAAGTCACGAAAGCTTGAAGTCAAGATTTAACCTTATTAATTGTTATACAGCACAACCGTGAAAACCTACACAGTAGTTACTATGACTGTCTATGTTATCCATATGTGTAGTGGAGTAAACAATACGCAAAGGAATTTGCCACATACAGTACATACAGACAGACAAGGAGAACGGGTCACATGAGGTTGAACAGGTGGTCGAGTCACGGGTGGCGTAAACAACCCGAAGTAATTAAGGGAGTCGTGGCACGAGGGCTGTGATTGGTCGAGAGGCTGTTAGCGTTAAGTGGTGGCGTCTGAATGTCTGATGAAGGGGACAGGTGCGGGCTGGCGGAAAACGGCCAGCGAGCCATGTGGCAATTAAAGCTAATGCGAAAGGGGATAAAACGCGAGGTGATTTGAACGGAGAGAGAGTTGTTGCTGGGCAGTTGTTGGCGAGAGGTGGAGTGATGTGAAGAGGACAGCTGGCAATGTTAGGGAAGAATAGATAGAGCCGAACCCCAAAGACAGTAAATAGCAATAGGGAGAGTTAGCATTAGCGGAGAAAAATAGAGTCACTGTTTGTGAATAGATAGATGGAGTCATTGTGTGTGAATAGATAGATGGAGTCACTGTGTGAGAATAGACAGGCAGGCTACTGTGTGTGAATAGATAGAAGAAGAACCACTGTGTGTGGAAGGGAAGTCACTGCGTGTGAAGAGATAGCGGCGATACTGTGTGTGAGGGGATAGAAGACAAACCACTGTGTGTAGAAGGGAAGACATTGTGTGTGAAGAGATAGAGGAAGAAACACTGTGTGTGGAAGGGGATGCACGGACGATGCTGAAGTAAATCGGAGTGTCCGAGTTGGCGGAGCGCAAAGAGAATTACTGTGTGTACGGAACGATGGAATAATAGTGACGGCGGAAAAAGAGACGGTTGTCATCCGAGTGAATTGCGGCCTGGAAGCGTATTATTAAATAATACACATTACATTTTGATTTAAAGAATTACTAATCTACAACTCATTACTAATCATAACCAATGACTGATTACTAATCGATTATATAATTACATTACCCCCCCCTCCTCCGCCTCTAATCACTGCACCTGATGAGTTAAGTGATGACGTCACCCTGCTGCTCTATATAAAACCGGGAGCAAGCGAGGGCTTTACCATTCTGACGAATTGCCCGATGATGCTGGAAGTATTTACCAGCGAAACGTCGTACTCAAACTGTAAATGTGGATTAACTCTTCAACACACCGGTGGGCTGAAGTAGTGAATTATTTGTCTTTTGTCAACGTGACACTTTTTTTGCTGATTGGCCGTGTCGGGTGGTGGAGGGTTACGACACATTTATAAATAAACGCGATCTAACCCAAAAACCTTTATTATGAATAATATTGGTCGCGAAAGCCTACGTGTTAAACTTATTATGGACTACATTTGGTGTCAGAAAAAGTACGGAACACGCCACGATGTCAAGGAAAGCGGAAAATAAAATAAATGTGCCAGTGGACTCGGGCGGCGACAGCGACAACGACAATTTGCAGCCCGGCCAGATGGCCGGCAGTACTCCGGACGGCGACAGCGGTTCGGGTGGTGCTGAAGGCCTGGGATCGCCAGAGGATTGGCGAGTCCTCATGACCCAGTGGGAGGCCAGGATGGAGAAGTTGTCGGAGGAGTTCCAGAACTTCTTGACGGAGAACCGCATTCAACTACCCGTACCGGGTCCACCGCCAGAGGTTGCCGCTCAGCCGGAGTGGTTGGAAGATTCTGACGACGAAGACGACCAGTCGGCGGGACCGCCACGACGGCTACACGTACAATGATTTGAGGCCAAAGTGGGAGATTGGACGGCGTTCATACGAAGATTCCGTGCGGCTTACGAGTACCTGAATTGGACGGAAAGTGCCGCGTTACGAGCACTGCCGACGGCATTGGATGATGACTCCTTGGCGACTTTTAACGGACTCCCTGCCGCTGTCAGAAAAACATTGGACGGTGCTATTGCGGCAATGAGGAAGGTCTACGAGCCGCGGTCGGTCGCCAAACGTCGATTTCAACAGAGGAAACGGGAGGCCACGGAGTCCCCCCTGGCATTTCGCAGCGCCTTGCTGGCCCTCGCCCAGGTTGCGTACCCGGCGATGGACGAGGAGGGCTGGGACTCCCTGCTGCAAGAGAAGATGATACAGCTGGCAAAGGAACTGAAAGTCGTCTTGTTGCTCCCAGACAAGGATGATGACGACGACGTGTCATCGTTGCTGATCGCCAGGAACATACAAGTCAACCTTGATATACGAGATGAACCAGCGGCGGCGGTAGCGCAGCCGTCGCTGACGACCCCTGCCGGGGCTGCGAGCACGGTGGCGGTGGTGGTGGACGAGGCGCCGCCGATGGCAGCGGCGGCCGGGGTGTCGACCGGAGACCGACGGCATTGTCCCGGGGCATTTGGAGATGGCGTGCATCGGACATGCTACGAGTGCGGGCGGAGGGGTCATCTCGCCCGCGACTGCTGGAGACGAAGAGGTTGTCCTCCATGGGCGCCGAACTACTACAGCGGGCGGTTCCCCCAAGACCAAAGATCCCGGGTGAGTCGAGATGCATTCAATACAGGGCCGCCCTATCCACATCACTCATCCGCGTCATCTCACCCGTATTCATCGGGTTCGGATAGTACGCATGGCCGGGATACGTGCGGCGTGTTGGTACATCGTGTGTTGGGGGCCGCGCCAGGATCGTTGGATGTGATGGGGCGTCGGCGACTCTCATTTCGTTGCAAACTTTTCGGTCGCTGCCGACGTCGCCTGGCTCATTAGCGCCAGTGGAAGGGCCATGCGTAGCGGCAATCGGGGGTAGTTTGGGCATTATGGGCTGCGTGGTTGCGACAATTCAAATTGGGGAGGTGATTGTGACGGGAAGTGTTTTGGTTTCAACGGCCTTGGCGGTACCGTGTTTGTTGGGCACAGATTTCTTGCAAAAGATGCCAATTAAGATTTCAGTGGAAAGAGGTTGTTTGGAATTACCGTCGGGGAGATGTATGAAATTTTTGGGGATACCTTCGAAATTTGCGGTGGTGAACGCTGTGGTGCAGGCCGTGGTGAGCCGCACCGTGCGTGTCCCTCCTGCATCGCAAATTTTGATACCTCTACGGTTAAAGAAGGAATTGCCTTGGGATGAGCTGCAGGAGGGATTGCTGTTAACACCCTCAAATGCTGTATCGAGAATGCCCACCGTGGTAGGGGCTTTGACCATAATACCAACGTATTGCGATCCTTTCATTCAAATTGTAAACACGGGGCACGAAGAGGTTGTTATTCAAGAGGGCACTACGTTGGCGCACGCGATGGGTGCGCCGGGTCCAGAAACGAAAACATGCTTGCCTAGGGGACAGGATGAAATGTTGTCAAGGGAGGAAGACGATCCGGAATGGTTAAGGGATCTTTACAAACAAAACCCAGAGTTATCGCCTGTGCAGCGGTCGGGTTTGCATGCGTTGCTAGTGGAATTTAAAGATGTGTTCAGTTCAGGGAAATACAACGTGGGTCGAACGACGTTGTTGCAGCATCGTATTGACACGGGGAACGCACCCCCGATCAGGTTAAATTCACATCGTGTAGGTCCTCTTGAGAAAGAATGTATTCGGCGATCTGTTGATGAAATGCTAGAGCACGATATTATCGCCCCATCGTCCAGCCCCTATTGTCCTCGTTAAAAAACGTGACTGAACCATGCGATTTTGTTTTGACTATCGGAAATTGAATAAAGTTTCGGTGGCGGAAGCGTACCCGCTTCCACGAATTGATGATTCGCTGGACACCCTGTCCGGCGCCAGAATCTTTTCGACCCTCGAATTGTTGTCGGGCTTTTGGCAATTGCCCCTGGATAAAGAGTCAAAACCTAAAATGGCATTTCGGACACCACAAGGATTGTATCAATTTAACGTGCTCCCGATGGGACTCCACTCAGCGCCGGCGACCTTCCAGCGATTAATGGAACTCGTGTTGTCGGGCCTGCAGTGGGAGTCGTGCTTGATATATTTAGATGATGTGATTGTTTCAGTAGGAATTTCGATGAACATTTGCAACGGCTGCGCGCCGTTTTTGGCAGAGTGCGGCGCGCTGGATTGAAATTTAAACCACAGAAGTGCCAATTGTTGAGAACATCGGTGAAGTATTTGGGGCACGTCGTTAGTGCGTCAGGAGTGGCCACTGATCGGGAAAAGACGAGTTGTGTGCGTACATGGCCAGTGCCGAAAACAGCAGGGGAAGTGCGTAGCTTTGTGGGCTTTGCATCGTATTATCGGCGGTTCGTTAAGGATTTTGCCACGATTGCTCGACCATTGCATACGCTGACCGGGAAAGGTGTAAAGTTTCAATGGGGGATTGCTGAACAAAAATCGTTTGAAGCGTTGCGGGCCGCACTGGCGGACGCACCGCCGTTGGGATACCCAGATTTTACGAAGCAATTTATACTTGACACGGATGCCTGTGATACGGGCATAGGCGCGGTTTTGTCACAAAGGTTGATGGCGTCGAGAGAGTGGTGCCATATGGCAGCCGGGTGTTATCGCCGGCGGAGCAAAAATACTGTGTGACGCGTAGGGAATTATTGGCGATTGTCCATTTTGTGCGCCAGTACCGACCGTATCTATACGGCAGGGAATTTTTGATCCGCACTGATCACGCGGCGCTACAGTACTCGCTGCGCATGGATCAGCCATCGGGGCAAATGGCTCGCTGGATTGAGACCCTCCAGGAGTACTCTTTCACGATCCAGCATAGGAAAGGGACGCACCATGTAAACGCGGATGCTTTGTCGAGGTTGCCGCGACCGGCTGAGACGTGTCGGTGCAAAGAGGGCTCGGTGCGTTGCGGCCCGCCGCTGCAGGAGGTTCCGCAAACGGTCGCTGCAGCGGGTTCGGGGGTGCCAGGGATAGTCCCTGGAGCAGAAATTGGACTGTTGGGGTTGTCATTGAAGCAGTGGAAGCAACTGCAGGTGGAAGATTCCTCGCTGACCAGGATGAGGCTGCGTGCCTCTCATTCAAGGGGATCGGAGGATCGCCAATTTTTGATGTTAACGGAAGGGTTGCTTGTTTGCTGGGATGTGGAAGCACAAAAATTTTGTATTGTTGTCCCGAAGGTGTTGCGGGGGAAACTGATTAACGAGGTACATGAGAAATTGCTGCATCTGGGGGAGAAGAAGACCGCGTTGATGGTGGGGAGTGAATTTTACTGGCCGGGAATGTTTAACGATGTGAAACAGCATGTAAAAGCGTGCCAGGAATGTGCACGGAGGAAAGCGCCGGCACGGCCATATCGTGTCCCTTTGCAATCGATTCAAGTTTCGAGAGTGAACGAAATTGTGGCACTGGATATTTTGGGTCCGTTTCCCGTCACCCCCCGAGGGCACAGATATTTGCTCGTCGGGGTGGAATACTTAACTCGTTGGCCGATGGCATGGCCGCTAGTAGACCAGTCAGCGACGTCGATCGCTGAGGCTTTATTGAATGGATACGTATTAGATAAGGGAGCCTCAGAACATTTGCTTACTGACCAAGGCAGAAATTTTTCATCTAAATTGATTAAGGACGTGTGTGACTCGATGGGGACCAAAAAGATTCGGACGTCCCCGTACCACCCGCAGACTGACGGGATGGTCGAGCGGCTGCATAGGACGCTGACGTCCATGCTTTGTCACCAAGTAAACACCGCTCAAGATGATTGGGATCTGCATGTGGCAGCGACGCTGGCCGCGTATAGATTGGCCCCGCATGCCTCAACGGGGTACTCGTCATTTTTTCTGATGTATGGACGGGAACCGGAAGCGCCGGCTATTGTGAAATTGGGAATTCGAAAACGGGAGAAATCTACGACGGTGCCTGCTCCGATGCAGGTGGCTTTAGACCGTCTGAGGGAAGCCCGGGAGGCTGCATTGAAAAATACAGCACAACGACAAGCCGCTAACGAAAGATTGTTCGGCAGGCAGCGGCCACGAGAGCCGTGGAGTGTTGGAGATAAAGCCTGGTTGCACTGCCCCATGGTGCCGGTGGGAACGTCCCCGAAATTTCACCGCCCCTGGCAGGGGCCCGTTGATATTGTGGAGGTTTTACGGGATCAGAGTGTGCGAATAAAATTCGGTCGTCAGACATGGTTTGTTCACTCGTCGCGCCTGAAGAAATTTGTGTTACCATATGATGCGTCATCCCCCATCCGAGAGCGGCCTGTATTGGATGTGTCCGACAAACCTGTAGGGAGGTCACAAGTGCGCGTGTCCCAGAGATCTGCCCCCCATGTGCCTGCAGGATCGCCCTTTTTGGGCAGGGTTACCGACCGCACGCCGATTGAACGGCCACAGATCCGGACCAATGGCCGTCCCGACCGGGAACGACGGACAGCCCCGCCAGCTGAGTGTCGCTGGGACAGGGATGGGCGCAGGGTTCATTGGCAAGACGAGCGAGGCCCTCCCTTACCACAGGGTATCCCCTGCAGGGGAGATGGACCGGCAGCGGGAAGCCGTTCCAGGAGGAATACAATACATTGACTTTGGGGGTTGGGAATTCTGTATAAAGGTGTGTGTGCATGTCATTGCATGATTGTACAAAATGGTTGTATATTGCAAATGCGTTATGTATATATGTTGTCATCGTTCCGTCCGCTTCACTCCACTACTCCAATTCGAGTATATCGTAGCCGGGGACGGCTAGGTTCTTTCATCACGGGGTGGGTGGGGGGTGATGTAATGGAGTAAATAATACCCATAGGAAATGGCCATATACAGTACAGACAGACAAGGAGAACGGGTCACATGAGGTCAAACAGGTGGTCGAGTCGCGAGTGGCGTAAACAACCCGAAGTAATTAAGGGAGTCGTGGCACGAGGGCTGTGATTGGTCGAGAGGCTGTTAGCGTTAAGTGGTGGCGTCTGGATGTCTGATGAAGGGGACAGGTGCGGGCTGGCGAGAGACGGCCAGCGAGCCACGTGGCAATTAATTAAGGCTAATGCGAGAGGGGATAAAAGGCGAGGTGGTTTGAACAGAGAGGAGTTGCTGCTGGGGAGTTGTGCTGGAGAGTTGTTGCTGGGCAGTTGTTGACGAGAGGTGAAGAGATACGAAGAAGACAGCTGGAAATGTTAGGGAAGAATAGATAGAGAGCCGGACCCCAAAGACAGTAAATAGCGATAGGGAGAGTCAGCGTTAGCGGAGATAGATAGAGTCACTGTGTATGAATAGATGGAAGTCACTGCGTGTGAAGAGATAGCGGCGATACTGTGTGTGAGGAGATAGAAGACGAACCACTGTGTGTGGAAGGGAAGTCACTGCGTGTGAAGAGACAGCGGCGATACTGTGTGTGAGGAGATAGAAGACAAACCACTGTGTGTGGAAGGGAAGACACTGTGTGTGAAGAGATAGGCGAAGAAACACTGTGTGTGGAAGGGGATGCACGGACGATGCTGAAGTAAATCGGAGTGTCCGAGTTGGCGGAGCACGGAGAGAATTACTGTGTGTACGGAACAATGGAATAAAAGTGACGGCGGAAAAAGAGACGGTTGTCGTCCGAGTGAATTCACGGCACTACATATATATGAAAGGGAAATGTGTGGATACGTGTGTCTGTTTGAAATGTTTAGCATACTTCCCAACGTGCCACACACTTGAAATTTGGCATGTGGGTATGTTCCATACTGTACACAATGTAAAAAAAATATAAAAAGTCTTTTGTATTTTGGGGGGGGGGGGGGAATGACCATGAAGTGTCTGGCGTCAACCCGCAACACCTCTGAGTTAAGTGCTCTGCAATGCTTAGAGCTGTTAACAGCGTGCCAGGAGATTTTAGGTGGCGCATCGCTCCTGGCCGATGAAGCCATTGGTTTCTCGGGAGTTCAATACATATCCTCCGTGCGAAGAACGGGTAGAACTGCTATCTTAAATATGAAGCAGAACATTCCATCTGTTTGTTTGTGTGAAGCAGCAAAAACCTCTCCAACGCTGAGCTCTGGCGTCGTGAAAATTTGCACAGCTGACGCTGTCTGGAATTTCTAAGTGAACGTGACTATTTTCAGCTCGCCACGTCATTATTCCCTTCCCCGAGTGGCCAAAATCGACCTTACGTAGAAGTGGGGTAAGGTTGAATTTCCTTGAGTGAAAACATCCGATTTTGATAAAATGATGTTTCGGCTTTTTTCTTTCTTGCAAGCATCAATTTTTTCAAGGGTTTTTCAGTGAAATAGAAGGGAATGTGAAATTAATCAAAGACAAGAATCCTAGTCCCGGGCGAAGCTGGGTAGTGAAGCTCGTTACTAATAAACCCCAATGATCCTATCAAAATGAGGGATTTCGATCGGATCGTTGGGGGGGCACGTGCCACCCCACCCCCACTGGCTCCAGCACTGTCACACACTGGCATGGTTCACAGGTGGTGGTGTGTCCAGACCCACGCCTGGCCACCTTCACCTGCTCAGTATTAATGCTTCCTCACTCCACCAAGTAGTTAATTGAGGATCAATTAACACAGCCGAGGCTGCGCGTCTCTCTCCCCGTGGTCGTGTGGATTTCCTTCCCGATCCCCCGGTCTCCCCTCTACATGTAGAGAATGAACACCGCCACACGTCTAGAGTGAACACCACCACGTGTCTAGAGTGAACACCGCCACGTGTCTAGAGTGAACACCGCCACGTGTCTAGAGTGAACACCACCAAGCGTCTAGAGTGAACACCACCAAGCGTCAGAGTGAACACCGCCACATGTCTAGAGTGAACACCGCCACGCGTCTAGAGTGAACACCACCCCGAGTCTAGGGTGAACACCGCCACGCGTCTAGGGTGAACACCGCCACGTGTCTAGAGTGAACACCACCACGTGTCTAGAGTGAACACCACCACGTGTCTAGAGTGAACACCGCCAAGCGTCTAGAGTGAACACCACCACGTGTCTAGAGTGAACACCACCACGTGTCTAGAGTGAACACCGCCACGCGTCTAGAGTGAACACCACCACGCTGTTGACAAGCCCCACCTTACACCATTGGAAACCTCATTTGCCAGTAACAAAATATGATAATTGTTTTTTTACCCTTTTATTTGGCAACAAAACTGACACCTTTTTTACAAGGAGTCATGTTTACATTGACCACAATACCTGCGGTTGGAACGCAAACACAAAACAACAACTCTGATAATGTATTGGCACTGTCCTTGAAATTGATTGGTCCACACCCGAGACAGCTTTCTTTTTGGCGTCTTCTGGTCCAACACCATGTGAGACTAGGCTATAAAGAAAGCTGTCTCGGGTGTGGGCCAATCAATTTCAAGGACAGTGCCACATACATTATCAGAGTTGTTGTTTTGTGTTTGCGTTCCGACCGCGGGTATTGTGGTCAATGTAAACACGACTCCTTGTAAAAAAGGTGTCAGTTTTGTTGCCAGATAAAAGGGTAAAAAACCAATTATCAAGTCCCACCTTGTGTTGTTGTGGGCAGGTCGCTTCTGATAACAAGAGCGGTATAGCAGCTCAAGCGGGCTTGGCCTGGTAACAAAAGAAAATAAAAACTGCGTGAATATTTACAATAAAACAAAGTTACAAAGTGGTGAGCCGGGTGAAGACAAATTAAACTTAAGCGAGATAATTAAAGTGAATGCAATCAGGCGAGGGCAGGAAGCAAGGCCCCGCGTGGCTAGGCCCCGCGTTGTAAAGTTCCAACCTGGACATCGATTTCCATGCTCACTGCTACTCAACTGACATCCCTACAAGAGGGAGAGAGGCTCTACCTTGGTAAACAACAACAACAAAGACCACCACCACCATGAGAATTTCTCACCTCGGATTTCAGTGCAAGCGTGGATCAGCAGCCTCCTGATACCTCGTGACATCACGCGTGTAAGCAGGTAACATAACCTCACTTCCGGGGTAAGAGACACGCCCCTCCCATAAAGAGCGGCTCTGTAACTGAATAAATTATGTTAATGTTAAGTGGCCATATGTCGAGGGATGGGGCGTGGCTGCCGAACCCGACGGCTTCAACGAATACATTATGTTAATGAACCGCAGTCACTGGGCGTAGCTTTGCCCAAATAAGGATTGCCACTGGATTGATATCGGCAGTGACCCAAGCGAAAGTGACATCACGCTCAAGAGCGCTGTGGACGGGGTTGGGGGAGTGTGAATACCTTGGTGACATGACGTCACTAGCGAGGTACACCTCCCGCTGGCACTTCTTGCTGAGGTCATGCTGAGTGGTGACGTCACAGAGTGGGGATGGAGTTTAAGTTGATTTAGCTTCATTTTCCATTGCCCCCTCCCTTGGGTGCGTGAACTCAGCAACAACAACGTGGACATTGTTGTGTATACTGTGTGTGTGTACACACACACACTGTGTGTGTGTACACGTACACAGTGTGTGTGTGTAGTGGGGGGCAATGGCGGTGCATTGTCCAGTCATCTCAGTCAGTCGACCCTCATAGGCCAAATCGCTTCTGTAAAATAAGTGAATAGCAGTTCAATGGGCTTTGCCTGGTAGGACGGGGATGGTTTAGTTGCGTGTGTGTGTGGGCGATTTATTTACCATTGTTGTACTTTGCACTACCATCACGTGTTCTACTTTGTGTTGTTTTAACGTTCTCACCCCATGCGCCTACTGGACATCTGTGAAAAAGAGCTTCATAGCTCATCGGATTTCTCCAGTGTAAATAAACATTCTGCTTCCGAGGTGCTCGCTAACGGGCACTTGCCCCAACAGTCTGTTAAAGGTTACCACGGGGGGGATCTGCGTCTTTTGTTGGCCGGGCTAACGCTACGTTAATTCCCGATGCTTCAGAGACATTGCACACGAGGTTTCTTTGCTAGTGGGAGTCATCACGTGAGTACCTCTCAGTCAAGCGTCTCAGCCGTGCCACTGCAAACTGCAAAGGAGGTCCCCCCCCCCACAAGACTTGCAGGGTTCGTGTCGCTGTGTTGAAGGCCAGGAGCGTAGATGTGGGTTCAGTTTAGTTTATTTTGGTATAGCCCTGTGAGTCTTCCGGCTCTTGAATCGGGTGCAACCACAACAAACACAAAAATAAGAACCCAAAAAAACATCTTATTACAATGGGGGAATTGTAATAAAAAATAATTGACATTTATAATGCGCAATTCGTCCAGGGATCACGTTATAACAATGGATTCTACGACATGTAATTGCTCGTTATTTGGTGCTACTGCATTGGCAGTGTGGTAGTGACACAATCGTGTGACGTATTGCTTTCTTGTTAATGGCTCGACACGGGGCTGCGACGTGACTGTGCTGGGATGTGTCACGTGACGGCAACACAATCGTGTATCCGTGACGGCCCGTGTGTTCCAATGACACGCGGGCCTTGTTAGACTGATGGCCTTAATCTTAGTTATCTTGTTGTTGTTGTTTGACTTGCATCCCACTGGGATTTTTGCACACAGCGTTGGTGGTGTACGGTGCTATCTCAGGAATATTTTGATGTTTTTTTTCCTGGATTTTCTGTTTGCACAGTCACACATAATCACTTTAAGATGTTTTCTTGTTCATGTTTTTGTTTGTTGCGGTTGCACCCGATTCAATAGCCGAATGGCTCACAGGGCTATAACCAAAATAAATGAAACTAAAACTAAAACCAGGAGAGAATGTCACGTGATTATGTCTTTGACGACCCAACGGGGGCGGTGACGCGACCACTTGCACCCTGTCATCCCCCACAGCCACCCCACCCTCCCGTCGTGCTACGCGATCTGCCCGTCCTGACAGGGCCTCCAGACAATTCCTTCTTGACCTTCAAGCTCGGTGGGTGGCGATCGTGGCAGGGGCGGAGCCAGGATTTTCAGCCCGGAGTGACACTCAACAAATGTTAATTTCAAGAATGATTTAGAGAGAGTCGGGCTGTTGAACCGGATGCCATCGGTTGGCGACACACTCTGACATTGCAGTTGCACGGAGTTCGCCAGACCGAGTGTCGTGCACTTACACGCAGAATGTCACCCCTGTCACCCCCCCCCCCCTGGCTCCGCCTCTGGATCGTGGTATATGCAAATCCTGGCCATTTGCACAAGACACCGGGGTCAGCCCTTACCACAGCCACCGCGTCTCCCCCGCCTGCAGGCCCCAGACTTGATTGGCCGGTGGGACGTGCTGCTGGTTGGGCGGCGATTCTCAAGGCCCGCGCGGCGCACGGAAGGGTGGCGTGGCCAACTCCATTCCCGGTTGTCACCTTTGTCTCCCCATGCCGAGTAGACCCAGGGGAGACCCAGGACCGGGACTAACAGAATCCTCCACTCGTGTTAGCCGTGGCCAGGAATGGAGCTGGGGTCGCTGGGGTACATCGTGCAGTTGTCTCGCTACTGCACCCACCACTCCCCCCATAATAGATACACACATGTATCCCTTGTACAGCATTAACACACTTTAGGGGGAAGTGCCGTTATCGAGTGGCGCCGATGAAGGCCGGCACATCACACGAGGGGGTGGGTGGCCAGCACCATGCCCGGCCACCTTTGTCTCCCGAGTGGTAATATACCCCTGCATACACACACACACACAACAAAACCTCGTTGGACATGTGTGTTTTGTTTTGTTGTAGTACTGATGGCCTTAATCTAAGTTTTTGTGGTCGTTGTTGTTGTTGTTGTTTGACTTGCATCCCACTGGGATTTTTTGCACACAGCGTTGGTGGTGTATGGTGATTTTTTTTCAGGAATATTTTTGCTGGTTTTTTTTTCCATGGATTTTCTGTTTTGCACAGTCAACACAAAGTAGTCACTGTAAAATGTGTTTCTTGTTCGTGTTTTAGTTTTTTTTGTTTGTTGTGGTTGCACCCCGATTCAAGAGCCGGATGGCTCACAGGGCTACACTCTTTGGTTCTATTCGGTAAAGTCACGTAGGTAAAAAATAAAACAACAAAAATCACGTTTCGGCCACAAAACAAGCGGCCTTCATCAGGTATGGCAGAAACGTCGTGATTTTTGTTGTTTTATATTTTTCCTACATGACTTTACCGAATAGAACCAAAGAGTATGGATCCTTGCAGTCACGAAAGCTTTAAATCTAGAACATTCACAGGGCTATACCAAAATAAACTGAAACTGAATAAAACTGAACTGATGACGACCGTTTGTGTTATGGTCGAAACGTCGTGAGAATTTTTATAGTTTTATATATATTTTATTGTTTTATTGTTTCCCTTCAACGTGACTTTACCGAAAGAGCTAAGAATATGAACTGAACCTACTATTGAAGGCACCGCTTTGTCTGATGCCCAATTCGTGTTCGCCCCCTGGCGGACTGAATGTGAAACCACTGGCAGGCAGTCGGTGCGCCCTCTCACACCTAAGTGGAAATTCCACACTCGCGCGGCAGGGACGAGTGTTTCAAAAAGGACAAACGCCGTTGACCTCTCACCAAGTCGTTGTTTTTTGTATCGACGCCGCGCCAAGGCGATGGCTGCCCGCGACGATTGAACCGTCCACGTGACGATCGCGACGCAGTCCCCGTGTCAGTCGCTGATGGATCAATTCGGGTGCGCATCGGCCTGGTGATGTTCTGATGCGGTTGTCGATGAAACAGGTGTCTTCCGAGGAACGCCAAAGCCAGGAGGGTTGCCGTGTTTTGGGGTTTTTGAACGAGTTTTTTTTTTATTCTGGACGTCCGCGCTAATAATGGTTGATGTTTTTTTTTTCCTGCATGCCGGTCGTCCAGCCCGCGTGAAGCCTGGAAGAGTTTCGATTTAAAGCTTTCGTGACTGCAAGGATTCATCTTCTTTGGTTCTTTTGGTAAAGTCACCACGTAGAATGAGAATCAAATAATAAAATAAAACAATAAAATAACACAACGTTCATTGAAGCTCTGTCGTCCTGACAGGTATGTTCCTTTCACCTGAAGAAGGCCACTTGTGTTGTGACCCGAAACGTCGTGAGAATTTTATCGTGTTATTTTATAAATTTATTACTTTATTCTCATTCTACGTGGTGACTTTACCGAAAGAACCAAAGAAGGTGAAGCCTGGAAGAGTTTGTTGTTTGTCTGGGCGACCGTCCGCGTGGCGAGCACAGGGCTGTTTGTTTCACCCGCCCTCCTGCAGCCTCTTGACAGGGCAATGTGGACGCCCTGAATGCGCGTGGAGTTATTCACGTCCCCGGGATCTAGTGTGCCTGCGCCGGTGGCCTTTATCTGCCCAAAAGAAATCGAGCTCATCTCCTTTGGTTCTTTCGGTAAAGTCACCAACACGTAGAATGAGAATAAAATAATAAAATAACACAATAAAATTCTCACGACGTTTTGGCCACAACGCAAGCGGCCGTCTTCAGGTGAAAGGTACAGAACTGTCGGGACGACAGAGCTTCAATGTACCTTTCACCTGAAGACGGCCGCTTGCGCTGTGGCCAAAACGTCGTGAGAATTTTATTATTTTATTATTCTATTCTCATTCTACGTGGTGACTTTACCGAAATAACCAAAGAAGATGAATCCTTGCAGTCACGAAAGCTTCAAATCGAAAAATCGAGCTCAGTTAATTGCATCGTCGCACCGCAAATCGACGGCGTGCTGTAATGTCTCCATCGTTACAATTCGCCGTGCGCCTGCGACTGTAATGATTTGCTATTATGGACCCGTATCCCTTGGGTGGGTGAATTAATCGCATCCTTTCAAATACTCTCCCTTGGTTGAATTCTGCTATGGAATGTTGGCCGATGGTTGGTTGAGGATAGTGATGGAATGACAGCCAAGGAATGGAATGCGGCCAATAGGATGCCCATCGAGACGACGGGATGATATCAGCTGATGAGTATCACCTGCAGGTACTGGGTGGATTAATACTTTTCGGGATCTTGGGAGATGGTGAGAGCTTTTTGGGAACCTCATCCAGCAGTGGATTGACCATGGATTCTGATGGTGATGGCACTGGACCACTCAGCAACTGTCGGTACAAAGGCACAATCAATGTTGAAGGCCTCTTTTTACCTGTGTTTCACAAAGCCAAGATAATATAACACATCTGTTCCATTTTTCGATTTAAAGCTTTCGTGACTGCAGGGATTCATCACTACGTTTAGCGTCTTTGACCGATAGACAGTGACACACGTATTCTTGTTTCTTTCGGTAAAGTTACGTAGATAGAAAATAACAATAACAGATAATACAATTACATTAAATAAAGACCACTTGTGTTGCGATCAAAACGTGGGTTTTTTTGCTTTATTTACAATTTATTTTTTATTTATTTTCATTATGTTATTTTTATTAAATTTTCTATCTACGTGACTTTACCGAAAGAACCAAGAATATTAATTCCTGCAGTCACGAAAGTTTTAAGTCAAAACATTCACACACGTTGACAAAGCCTCACCTTGTGTTGTTGTGGGCAGGTTGCTTCTGATAACAAGAGCAGTATAGCAGCTCAAGCGGGCTTGGCCTGGTGAAAAAAATAAAAACTGAGTGAATATTTACAATAAAACAAAGTGGCGAGCCGGGTGAAGACAAATTAAACTTAAGCGAGATAATTAAAGTAAACGCAATCAGGCGAGGGCAGGAGGCAAGGACGAGCGTGGCTAGGCCCCGCGTTGTAAAGTTCCAACCTGGATATCGATTCCCATGCTCGCTGCTACTCAACTGGCATCCCTACGAGAGAGCGAGGCTCTACCTTGGTAAACAACAACAACCACCACGACTACCATGAGAATTTCTCACCTCGGATTTCAGTGCAAGCGTGGATTGGCAGCCTCCTGTTACCTCGCGACGTCACGCGGGTAAGCAGGTAACATGACGTCACTTCCGGGGTAAGAGACACGCCCCTCCCGTAAAGAGCGGCTCTGTAACTGAATAAATTATATTCTTAGTTTTTTCGGTAAAGTCACGTTGAAGAGAAACAACAAAATAACAAAATATATATAAAACAATAAAAAATTCTCACGACGTTTCGACCATAACTCAAACGGTCATCATCAGGTGTGTCGGTTTGCATAAATTTATTTTGAAAACGGCATATTTATTTATATATATAAAAATAACGTTTGCGTCACGCGCAACGATGGCAGTTTGCCAGGACTAGTCCATCTATTTTTTGAAAAGAGGAGGGGGGAGACGAAATTTGTTTTTATGTATGCTGTCTGAAAGGCACTGTAAGCGTGAACAATCAATCAAGAACTGAAATGATTTATCAAATCTTTCCAATGATTGCTAAGATAGAATCCATCTTCTCGGTTGAAATTGTCTCTGTGTTTGTATATGTGGATAGCCTCATGAACGAATCTCTCATGGAAGCCAGATGGCTTACAAAGAACCTCCGTCTTGGAAAAGTCAATGGCATGTGAGCCTACTGAATTAGAACAATGATCTGCTACGGCCGAGGTGTTGGTCCTACCGTGTTTAAGGTCTGCTTTATGTTCACGAATGCGGTCCGAGAAATGGCGTTTGGTTTCTCCAATGTAACTACTACCACAGAGGCAACTTAGTTTGTAGACACCAGGGTATTATGTCCGGAATCACATCTTTTACAGACGGAACCAGATCACGGATTTTATGTAATGTGTTGAAACGGACCTGGATCTTGTGTTTATTCAAGATTTTGGAGATCTTTTTTGTGATCCCAGCAATGTAGGGTAAAGTGATGGTTTTGAAAGGCTCCTCAAGAGGGTTCTTCTTCATGGTTTGAGTGATAGCTTTGCGGATTGTATAGTCGGAGTAACCATTAGCCCTAAGAGCTTGGTGTACGTGCTTGAGTTCACTGCTTATGTGTTCCTGGTCGGATATGCATTGGGCTCTATGATACAGAGTCTTGATGAGAGAATTCTTCTGTGATGGATGGTGGTGGGAATCCGGTTTCAGATAAGCATCCGTATGGGTAGCTTTCCTGTAGACAGAGTGGCTCATTGAACCATCAGGTCTCTTTTTAATTAGGACATCCAAAAAAGGTATCTTGCCATCTATTTCGACTTCCATGGTAAATCTGATGGCTGGGTGTATGGAATTGATGTGGTCGAAGAATTTGTCTAGAGCAGGCCGGCCATGTGGCCAGATGACAAAAGTGTCATCCACGTACCTCTTCCATAAGGTTGGGCGCAGAGTGGCAGTCTGGATGGCGTCAGTCTCAAATTTCTCCATGAAAATGTTAGCTATAACTGGAGAAAGGGGGGAGCCCATTGGGGTGCCCTCAGTTTGTTTGTAGAAAGTTCCATTCCAAGTGAAGTATGTATTGGTTAAACAGTGTCTCACCAGGGGGGGTACCTCAGTGTTTAGTCCTTGATGAACCAAGTCTTCAATGATTGCAATGGTGTCAGGTACAGGAACCTTGGTGAATAAGGAAACTACATCAAAACTGACAAGCAGGTCGTCTGGGGACAGGGAAATACCCTTGATTGTTGATACCAGGTGAGTAGAATTTTGTACCGCAGAGGTGGTCTTTCCAGTGAAAGGACGCAGGATTTCAGACAAAAAACGAGCTAGTTTGTAGGTGGGGGAGCTGATAGTAGAGACTATGGGACGAAGAGGTGTATCAACTTTATGTATTTTTGGTAAGCCGTATAATCTTGGTGGCCTGGCAGCAGAAGGTTTCAACGAAAACTGTTTAGATTGATCAATTAATGCGGTTGAATCAGAAATTATTTTGTTGGTTTGTGTGACGAGGCTGTTGGTGGGATCTCTTTTTATTTTTGTATAACTACCATCGTCGAGTAATTCTTTAATTTTGTTGTTGTATTCTATTTTATCCATGATAACAGTAGCATTGCCTTTGTCAGCTGAGAGAACTACAATATCATTCCTCTTTTTTAATTTATATAATTCAAAACGCTCATCTTTGCTGAGGTTGCTAGCTGGCATCTTAGCGTTTTTGAGGGTTGCAGCGATTTCAGATCTTGCTACGTCTGCAGCGATGTGACCCAGGCCCCTGAGAGCAACGTCTACTTGGGCAATTATATCATTAACTGGTATGTGTTTAGGTGTGACTGCAAAGTTTAGACCTTTAGCTAAAACGGATTTCAGACCATCGGAAATAGAACTGTTACTGCGATTAATTACGACTTTATTAACGTCTAACTTTTTGGTGTGTGGGTCCGGTCTTTTGTTTAAGAGGAGGTTAAATTTGGAAATCAGGTTTTCCTTACATTTGGTCGACATAGTAGCAGCTGAAGAGGCAGTCATATTGTCTACATGTTCCCAATCCGATGTGGACATTATTGCCGTCAATGATAAGTGTGATTTGTAGAGTGTCTTGTCTAACTGATCTAGTTCTGTGCGTATAAGTCTGATTTTTTCTGAGATAAGAGCTAAGCTAGTTTTGAAAAGAATTCGTTTCGCATTAGAAGAAGTTACAGTAGCAGAGGTGAGTGTAAATGCGATTGGTATTACCCCAGAGTCGCGGCATCTCTTCAGGAAGGTGAGAGACTCGATCAGCTGAGCTTTCTTATCCCGGAGTTTGTTGAAAGATCTTAAAGTTATGTGAAAACCCTCCCCGTAGAGGCGATTAAATTTTGATTTAAAGCTTTCGTGACTGCAGTAATTCATATTCTTAGTTTTTTCGGTAAAGTCACGTTGAAGAGAAACAACAAAATAACAAAATATATATAAAACAATAAAAAATTATCACGACGTTTCGACCATAACTCAAACGGTCATCATCAGGTGTGTCGGTTTGCATAAATTTATTTTGAAAACGGCATATTTATTTATATATATAAAAATAACGTTTGCGTCACGCGCAACGATGGCAGTTTGCCAGGACTAGTCCATCTATTTTTTGAAAAGAGGAGGGGGGAGACGAAATTTGTTTTTATGTATGCTGTCTGAAAGGCACTGTAAGCGTGAACAATCAATCAAGAACTGAAATGATTTATCAAATCTTTCCAATGATTGCTAAGATAGAATCCATCTTCTCGGTTTAAATTGTCTCTGTGTTTGTATATGTGGATAGCCTCATGAACGAATCTCACACACCTGATCTCACACACCTGATGATGACCGTTTGAGTTATGGTCGAAACGTCGTGAGAATTTTTTATTGTTTTATATATATTTTGTTATTTTGTTGTTTCTCTTCAACGTGACTTTACCGAAAAAACTAAGAATATGAATTACTGCAGTCACGAAAGCTTTAAATCAAAATTGAATAAATTATGTTTAATGTTAACTGGCCATATGTCGAGGGATGGGGCGTGGCTGCTGAACCCGACGGCTTCAACGGATACATTATGTTAATGAACCGCAGTCACTGGGCGTAGCTTTGCCCAAATAAGGATTGCCACTGGATTGATATCGGCAGTGACCCAAGCGGAGGTGACGTCACGCTCAAGAGCGCTGTGGACGGGGTTGGGGGAGCGTGAATACCTTGGTGACATGACGTCACTAGCGAGTTACACCTCCCGCTGGCACTTCATGCCGTTGAGGTCATGCTGAGTGGTGACGTCACAGAGCGGGGATGGAGTTTAAGTTGATTTAGATTCATTTTCCATTGCCCCCTCCCTTGGGTGCATGAACTCAGCAACAACAACGTGGACATTATTGTGTATACACTGTGTGTGTGTACGTACACAACACAAGCGGCTTTGTGTTATGGCCAAAACGTCGTGAGAATTTTATTGTGTTATTTTATTTTATCAATTTATTATTTTATTCTCATTCTACGTGGTGACTTTACCGAAAGAACCAAAGAAGATGAATCCTTGCAGTCACGAAAGCTTTAAATCGAAATTTATTATTTTTATTTGTTATTTGTATTAACTTTTTCATTTTTAAATCTTTTATTGTTTATTTTTTGTTTTATATCTACGTGACTTTACCGAAAGAACCAGGAATATGCGCTATTTATTGCTGAGGTTCAAGGTTCAAATCCGCCAGGCATATCTGGCTACCCCAGTAACATTCACCACAATATGCGCTGTCTGCTTAACAGCGGGTGTCAAACAAAACACTGTGTCACTCACAACGCACATTGCATGTTGGTGTCACAGTCAAAATTGTGGCAATTCCAGTAACACTATCCAGAAACTCCACAAAGGAGATGACGCGTCAATGATCGCCCCCTACCGACAGACTCATGTCCACGTGCAGGCCGGTGCAGGGCCACCTTGTGCCACACAGGGGCAGCTGCCACTAGGGGGCGCCCTTCGATTGTTTGAGATGAGGTTCGATACGAAACACCGAGTTGCTGAGGCAATTAGGCAAGCGACTTATAAGTGCAAATATGTTGTTTATAACGTAGTGAATGCTTGGGATCTTGTCTCTCGCTCCTGCTCACAGATTTACCCAGCCCACAGCTCCACAGATACCAGCCGCTCCTCCTGGGCAGGTTCGGTTACGTAAGGTGCGAAATAAGTTCCAGATACACAGAGACTCACACAGAGACCCATAGATTATCACGGTTGGCTACGTACGGTGCGAAATAAATTACAAATAAACACTCCTTTGAGCAAGTTTGAGTCACGGGCCGTGCAAGTTGACCGGGCGCGTGTTGCTACTGACAGTCGTTGAATACGGTTGGATAGACGCTGATAGAGAGACACACACAGACAGGACAGGCGGACAGACACAGACAAGAGGAACACAGAGACGACAGAGAGACAGGCAGAGAGAAACACAGAGGCAAACAGATGACACAGACGGACAGAGACAGAGAGATGTTGAATCGAACACACTGAACTCGCTCCATTGAAAGAGATTCCTCGATCTTTGCAATCCCCGGAAGTCGTTCTTATTTTTTATTTATTTAATTGCGTGTGATGTGTACGTGCAAGCAATGTGGGATATCGATGTACACAGATATGAACAAGATCAGCAGACAAGACGTCTTTAATTTAATCGGTCTCTCCACTAAACAAAGGAATGTTGAACACGAAATATAAATCCCACGGCCTTCGTGCGAGTCCATAATTACTGCAGCATTTATTCAGTGCAAGCCAACTGTGGACCGGTTTTGGTGGACACTGTGTGTGTACACTATGTGTGTGTATACACAATGTGTGTGTGTACACTATGTGTGTGTGTACACTGTGTGTGTATACACTGTGTGTGTACACTGTGTGTGCAAGCCAACTGTGGACCGGTTTTGGTGGACAATGTCTCAACAGCAGTGGGGCTTGGTTCAACCCATGGTTGTGAACATCCAGACGTGAATCAGCAAGGAGCATTTCTAGTCCAAGTTCGACAAAATCTATGTCAACACGTAAGACAAAATTATAATTCGTGTTGCAGAGAATGTATCTCCTCTGCGTGTAACTTTAAGGTGGTATGTCTTGTAACTGATGAATGATCCGAGTGTGCTTCCTATTTCAAAGCCAATGAGTTGCTCCAGATGCTTCCTGAAACACAAAAGTACCCTTTGACCTGTATCACAAGAACAACGGGACTCACCTGAGTTATCTGTACAGGTTACTTCCAAAAACACACGCACTTTGTCCTAACATCACTTATTCAATGTTTGACCCTTATAAAAAAAAGTGATGCATGTACACACAAAATCAGACAAGTGTTCATTCTAAATTTCGATTTAAAGCTTTCGTGACTGCAAGGATTCATCTTAAGTCATGTAGAATGAGAACAAAATAAAAAAATAATAAAATAACACAATAAAGCTATTTCTATGACCAGTCTATTTCTATGACCAGTCACAAGCTAATCACTCAGCTATTTCAATGCTAAATTCTCCTGTTTTATATGTAAACCCCTTTGTCAAGGTGCCTCACCTCTCTAAACCAGCTTAAAAGACGCTACGAATCTTAACAGCGTTCATTGAAGCTCTGTCGTCCCGACGGATTTGTTCCTTTCACCTGAAGGCCACTTGTGTTGTGGCCGAAACGTCGTGAGAATTTAATCGTGTTATTTTATTAATTTATTATTTTATTCTCATTCTACGTGACTTTACCGAAAGAACCAAAGAAGATGTTCATTCTAAATTATTGACTGGAATTTTAACAAAATTTAATTACTGCAGTGAAATCTACTGCATCAGATAACATCTGATTAAAAAGCTATTTTAAAAAATATGCACCGTCTGCTTAACAGTGGATGTAAAACATACTATTGTGTCATTCAAAACGAGTAGGCCCTTGCATGCTGGCGAATTCTAAACATTAGCGACAAATTACAAAACTGAGATGAAACATCAATCATCGCCCTCTACTGACAGCCTCTTGTTCACATACTCTTTGGTTCTTTCAGTAAAGTCACGTAGGTAGAAAAAATAATAGATCACGACGTTTCGATCGTAACACAAGCGGTCGTCCTCAGGCGGAAAAAATAAATGCAGGCCGGTGCAGGGCCACGACCTTGTGCCACACAGGGGCAGCTGCTACTTGGGGATGCTCTTCGAGTGTTTCAGACGAGATACAAAACTCCGAGTTGCCGAGGCGATTAAGCAAGCACCGTGTAAATGCAATTATTATAACATAGTGAATGCTTGGGGGCTTCTTGGCTCTCACTCCTGGTCAGAGATCTCCACAATCCACGGGTCCACAAAGACTGGCCGCTCGCTCTTACTCTGCAGGTTGAACCTAGGAATTGAGTGTTCAACTTCACATTCTTTTCATTAAAGGCCTGTGACCGTCTCAAGCTTACACATCCACCGGGTCTCCATTTGACTTTGTATTGTCTAGGAGCAAGTCCACTCACACCTCCACTTCCATGAATTGCTGGGAGTTGCCTCGCTCTGCCTCAGTCAGAATTCACCTCTGGCTTCACATTGCCTCCATCAATGTGAAGGTCCGATTTTGGAGTTGAATCTTCATCTTCACATTTCACCATCACCTCTTCCCTCTTCACCATCACCTCTTCATATTTCACCATCACCTCTTCATATTTCACCTTGATACCTTTAAAAGTGTCCAAGCTGGGATTTTCTTCCGGTTCGTGTTTCATGAGGGATGGGCTTATTGCGGCACTTTGACTTTCACAAGCTGATTTCAGACTCCACTCCTTGCAGATCTTCTGATGCTTCTGTGTTCTCTGGTGTACTTGAAGATTTTATGAATGTGCAAATGCCTTCCTGCAGAGTGGACCTCAAGGGTTTCTCTCCCGTGTGTGTTCTCTGGTGGACTTTAAGATGTGGTGACTGTGAAAACGCCTTCCCGCACAGAGTGCACTTGAAGGGTTTCTCTCCCGTGTGTGTTCTCTCGTGTGCTTGAAGATGTGATGACTGTGCAAACATCATCCCGCACAAAAAGCACCTGAAGGGTTTCTCTCCCGTGTGTGTTCTCTTGTGTTTTTTAAGAACAGATGACTGTGAAAATGCCTTCCCACACACAGTGCACCTGAAGGGTTTCTCTCCCGTGTGTGTACTCTGGTGTCTTTGCAGACTTAATGAATGTGCAAACGCCTTCCCACACACAGTGCACCTGAAGGGTTTCTCTCCCGTGTGTGTTCTCTGGTGTCTTTGCAGACTTAATGAATGTGCAAACGCCTTCCCACACACACTGCACTTGAAGGGTTTCTCTCCCGTGTGTGTTCTCTGGTGCTCTTTAAGATGTGGGGACTGTGCAAATGCCATCCCACACACACTGCACTTGAAGGGTTTCTCTCCCGTGTGTGTTCTCTGGTGCTTTTTAACAACAGATGACTGTGAAAATGCCTTCCCACACACACTGCACTTGAAGGGTTTCTCTCCCGTGTGTGTTCTCCGGTGTCTTTGCAGATTTGATGACTGTGAAAATGCCTTCCCACACACAGTGCACTTGAAGGGTTTCTCTCCTGTGTGAGTTCTCTGGTGCTGTGTCAAATTTCCAGTCCGATCCGTGCTGTATGCACGCTGGTCGCATTGTTGACTTGTAGTACCGAGCTGCGCTGAGTGCATTTGCTCCATCAGATCAATTCTGCGGAGGAAGCATCAGAGGAAGCGTCAGCTGCAGACAGAAAAAAATAATATCCACACCATCTACACGTCAGTATCGAGGCACAGAGGAATGCATATATAGTCACATGTGACTTACACGTCTATATTAATATATTTATGATGTAGTAAAAACGTTTCCCAAATTCATCACAGGGCTGTTATGGCACACAATGAGAGGGCATATGGTTATAAACATGCCTGGAAGCCCTCGTATCTTCAAAATGAATGTTAATCCAAAACTCCGAGTACACAATTTCAGCTGTCTGGCTACAAAAGGAATATTTATGAAAGCTAAATTCAGCTGACATAGCAAAGAGTGTTGAAAACAATACTATTTGTGTTATGCAGAAATGCATAAATGAAAATTTTCACCTACGTGACTTTACCCAATAGAACCAAAGAGTATGGATCCTAGCAGTCACGAAAGCTTTAAATCTAGAATTGATAACCTCTATGGGGAGGGCTTTCACCTATCTGTTAGAGCTTTTAACAGACAACGGGACAAGAAGTCACAGCTCATCGAGACGCTGACCTTCCTCAAAAGATGCCGCGATCACAAGGTAATACCCATCGCTTTCACACTCACTTCTGCTGCTGTATCTTCTCCGAATTCTAAACAGATTCTGCTTAAGGCTAGCCTATCTTTAATCTCAGAGAGGATAAGGCTACTCCGATTTGAACTCGATACTTTAGACAGGACTCTCCTACAAGCTCATTTAATGTTAACACAAAAAATGTCACCTTCTGATTGGAATCACGTAGACAACATGACTGCTTCTTCTGCTGAGTCACTGTCAGTCAAATGTAAAGCTAACCTGATTTCTAAATTCAACCACCTATCAAAGAAGAACCCAGTTCCACATATAACAAAACTAGATGTTAACAAAATCGTCATTAATCAGAGTAGCACCCCGATTTCGGACAATCTGAAAACAGTACTGGCTAGGGGACTAAATTTTGATGTCACCCCAAAACACATACCAATAGATGATATCATCTCTCACGTCGATGTAGCCCTCAAAGGCGTAGGACACATCCAAGCAGACATTGCGAGAGCTGAAATAGCCACTATTCTTAAGAATGCTAAGAAACCCATTAGTAACATCAGCAAAAATGAACGCTCTGAACTCGCGAATTTAAAAAACAGAAGTGATATAGTCATCCTCTCAGCCGATAAAGACGCTACTGTTATTATGGATAAAGATTCTATGCTAATTCCTTTGTCAAGGGGTACCTCTGCGGATGTGTATACTTTAACTTAGCTAGTTCAATGAGTCATTTCAATGCTAAATTATATGCTAATTCCTTTGTCAAGGCACTTTGTTTTCTTCTCACACAGCTTAAAGGTCGTGATCTAAGCGTG
Source organism: Petromyzon marinus (assembly GCF_048934315.1). Classification (NCBI taxonomy): domain Eukaryota; kingdom Metazoa; phylum Chordata; class Hyperoartia; order Petromyzontiformes; family Petromyzontidae; genus Petromyzon; species Petromyzon marinus. The sequence goes on from NW_027422773.1 coordinate 77,457, forward strand.
GCTTCTCTCACTCCAGCGCTGTCCTCCAGACAGTCTCGTCCCTTCACCTGATGAAGGCCGTTTGTGTTGTGGCCGAAACGTCGTGATTTTTTGTTATTTTATTTTCACCTACGTGACTTTACCCAATAGAACCAAAGAGTATGCATAAATTAACGTTCAATCGCAACTTAGAGGTGTGAATCCAGGCTCAGATGTCCTTAAATGCTGGGATGAACAGTTCCGACTTCAGCTGTATGTGTGTGCTGTGTTCACCTCCTGTTTCCATTCTTATAAAGAGTTCCAGAGGAAAACAAAAGTAAACTACTGTTATGATATAACCTCCGTGTTCAACAGAGTTAATAGATATTCTTAGTTTTTTCGATAAAGTCACGTCGTGAGAATTTTTTATTGTTTTATATATATTTTATTATTTTGTTGTTTCTCTTCAACGTGACTTTACCGAAAAAACTAAGAATATGAATTACTGCAGTCACGAAAGCTTTAAATCAAAATTTAGAGTTAATAGATGTTACTGCAAACACAAACTGTAGACTGTCACTGGGTAAACAGGCGGTGGCGTGTCTAGAATCACGCCTGGCCACCTTCATCTGCTTGGCATGAATGCTTCCTCACTCCACCAAGTAATTAATTGAGGATCAACGAACATAACCGAGGCTAACTGGAGTTTGCGTGTCTCTCTCCGTGGTGAGATGTTAACTACCTCACCTGGTGTACAGGAAGTCGTGGGTTCGATCCCGACCCTGATGCCTGCTGTATATTTGGAGTTTGCGCGTCTCTCCGTCTATCGTCTTTGACCGATAGACATTGATACACGTATTCTTGTTTCTTTCGGTAAAGTTACGTAGATAGAAAATAACAATAACAGATAATACAATTACATTAAATAAAGACCACTTGTGTTGCGATCAAAACGACGTGAGTTTTTTTGCTTTATTTACAATTATTTGTTTATTTTTATTGTTATTTTCATTTAATTTTCTATCTACGTGACTTTACCGAAAGAACCAAGAATATTAATTCCTGCAGTCACCAAAGTTTTAAGTCAAAACATTCACACACGTTGACAAAGCCCCACCTTGTGTTGTTGTGGGCAGGTCGCTTCTGGTAACAAGAGCGGTATAGCAGCTCAAACGGGCTTGGCCTGGTAACAAAAGAACGAAAATAAAAACTGCGTGAATATTGACAATAAAACAAAGTTACAAAGTGGCGAGCCGGGTGAAGACAAATTAAACTTAAGCGAGATAATTAAAGTAAACGCAATCAGGCGAGGGCAGGAGGCAAGGCCCCGCGTGGCTAGGCCCCGCGTTGTAAAGTTCCAACCTGGACATCGATTCCCATGCTCGCTGCTACTCAACTGACATCCCTACGAGAGAGAGCGAGGCTCTACCTTGGTTAACAACAACAACCACCACCACAACAACCACATTCGCAATGAGAATTTCTCACCTCGGATTTCAGTGCAGGAAGCGATAGCTGCCTGTTACCTCGTGACGTCACGCGGTAGCAGGTGACATGACGTCACTTCCGGGAAACGGGACACGCTCCTCCCACAATGAGCTTCTCCGTAAATAAATAAAATAGAGTATGAATAAATTATGTTAATGTACCATTCGATATATAGGTGCTGAACCCGTCGCAATAAACTCGCGACGGCTTTAAAACATTATGTTAATGAGCCGCCAGTCACTGGGCGTAGCTTTGCCCAAATAAGGATTGGCACTGGAACGATAACGGCAGTGACCCAGGCGGAGGTGACGTCACGCTCAAGAGCGGGGTGGAATACCTTGAAACATGACGTCACTAGCTAGGTACACCTCCCCCTGGCGTTTCACGCCGATGAAGTAATGCAGAGTGGTGACGTCACAGAGCGGGATTGGAGTTTAAGTTGATTTAGATTCATTTTCATTGCTCCCTCCCTTGGGTGCGTGGGCTCAGCTACAACAACAACGTGGACATTATTGTGTGTACACTGTGTGTGTACACAGTGTGTATGTGTACACTATGTGTGTGTACACTGTGTGTGTGTACACTGTGTGTGTGTGTACACTGTGTGTGTGTACACTGTGTGTATACTGTGTGTGTGTGTACACTGTGTGTGTGTACACAGTGTGTGTACACTGTGTGTGTGTGTGTACACTGTGTGTGTACACTGTGTGTACACTGTATGTGTGTGTACACTGTGTGTGTGTGTACACTGTGTGTACACTGTGTGTGTGTACACTTTGTGTGTACACGTACACTGTGTGTGTGTACACTGTGTGTGTGTACACTGTGTGTATACTCTGTGTGTGTACACAGTGTGTGTACACTGTGTGTGTATACTCTGTGTGTGTGTGTACACTGTGTGTGTACACTGTGTGTGTGTACACTCTGTGTGTGTTTATACTGTGTGTGTTTACACTGTGCGTGTACACTGTGTGTGTGTACACTGTGTGTGTACACTCTATGTGTGTTTACACTGTGTGTGTGTACACTGTCTGTGTACAGTGTGTGTGTACACTGTGTCTGTGTACACTGTGTGTGTGTACACTGTGTGTGTGTACA